>NW_010196855.1:9634-33957 GCF_000695765.1 Mesitornis unicolor
GCTCTGTGCCCCTGTCGGAAGATCCTGCCCGAAGCAGGGTAAAGGGCTGAGTTTTGGACTTTGTAAAGATCTGAGCTGCATGAGGGCAGGGCTGTCTGGCCACAGGAAACTCAATTTGTCTGTGCTGGTGATCAAGCACCACAAATGTACAGTCTCTAAATCTTACAAATAAAGATTCCTGTTGTACCTCAATGATACCTTTGTCATCACTGTCATGGTAATGCTTTCAGCTCCTACACAAAGGGCATCGCAAACTTTCAACAACCTCCCAAGAGCACAAACCCGGACATTTGGCCTCTCAGCTGAGATGAGGTATTTCTGCATTTCCTTATGAAAGACAATTATGTGCATCACTTCCAGCCGAGCACTTGAAAAATCTGGTTTATATACACAAAATATTTCCGTGCACTGAGAGCTCCTTTCTCACCTGTGAAAACAGAGCATGGGTCGCATGTGCAAACATTTGTACTTACAAGCAGCACAGCTGTGTTCTGAGAAGCCGGGTGGAAAATTTAGCCCATAGCAATTTTGCATTTTTCACAGGGTTTATTATGAGCTCTCTGACAGTTTTACCCTATGGTCTCCTGGGATCGTGTCACAGTTGGGTTTCATTTAATGGCGTTAATCAAGAAGTAACTGTGAAACTGATGTTTGCCGCTGCTGCAGCTACAAGACCATTCACCTGGCAGCAAAAGGAAGTTCAAATTCAGAGGAAAAGGAGAAAACGACTACCCAAAGGGTTTGCCCTTTTTTCGTATTGGGCACTCCTCCTTTCTCCCACAGCAAATTCCTTGGCAGTATTAACTGCAATAAAATAAACCAGCATACAGAGGAAATGATTGCTCCATTGAGCCTTGTAGTGAAGGAAACCCTGATTCTTTCTGCTCAGCTTCTTGAATGCTTTAGAGCAATAGTTCCACTAGATGTCAGGGACGAGCACGGAGGGACCAGATCCAGCTCCGTGTTCAGCTGCTCTTGTAAAACAACTGCTGTTCTTCCTCACCACATCACCTGCAGGCAGCTCTGTGTGGCCTTGAGGGTCAGCCTGGAAGGCAATTTTTTCTGCATGCTGCTGCAGAAACGCGTAGGAAACAGGAGGGGACCCTTCCCGGTTGGTGTCCTGCCTTCCTTAATCTGCAGAGAAGACTTGCATGCTTGATCGGCTTAGTGGAGGAAAGCAGAGTTATAAGTAAGACTGGAATGTGCCGATGCATTACTCCATGGTGTGCAACCTGTAAATGTTTTCAAGGGCCCATGGAAGGTTACTGAGGGTGCAGCTCTACAGCAACTTAAAGGAGATCTAAAGGAGGAGGGAGGAAAAGCTCCTGGAAAAAGCATCCTTGACACTGTGGAGTGTAGGGATGGTTCATCCCACTCTGCTATACAGAGCAGCCTGTGACCTGTCACACATGGGAAGATATGTGTTGTGTATCAGATGAGGAGTGGACAGAGTTCTCAGTTGTGGTGCAGAAAAGTACCCCTGACAGGGATTTTAGGGTGCATAAACTTCACCTCCCATCTCCCAGCAATGAGTTGCCATTCACATCCTCATGATGTTCTTGCCATCACCACCTAGGTGTGAGGCTGAGAACCTAAGTGACAAGACAGTGGTGTACTGGCCTGCCTGTGGGAGAGCACGACAGGGGATTCTGTCATGCTCGCCCAGACCTCAAGGCATGAGAATTTGGGACATCTGCATTGGAGGGTGGTGGCTCAGGGAGTCAGTGAGGTGTTGGGAGATACCCTGTGAAGAAAGGCTGTGTGTGTGTCAGACCCTGGGCACTGAAGCTCCAAGGTGCAGGACAGGATATCTAAAGCATGAACCCCAAGAAAAACTCACACAGTTCTCACTAGAGCTGCCTGAACCCATCTCATGGTGCCTTTAACATCGCATTAGCTTTTAACAACTTCCCCTGGCTGGACTGGGAGTTACTGGGCTCCCAGTTGGAATGAGCAAAGAGCTCATGCAAGGGTGCGAGGTTTGTTCCTTCTGCTAAGGGGAGGGAACACGACCCCAGTTTCATCAGAGAGACTTGCCTGCAATGTCTGGGTCAGGCCTGGGGGTAGGTGTGTCTGCTTGAATACATGAGCTTCTCTTTCGAAAAAAGGCAGAGCCACCCTGACTGGTTAGGCTCGCTTTTCTCTGGATTTCTGACAAATGCTTTGTATTCAAAAGGTCAGACTAGCAATGGCACCTCACGCCCTGGAGCAAAGAGTCATTCCTCACTGTTTTGCTCTGCTCACGGCTGGCTGCCCAAGCTTGCTCCATCTCCCTGCATCTGACATCCAAACTCCTCTCCGGGCAGGGGAGATGTAGCCAAGTCCTGGCATCAGCTGTCAGCTCAAATAGAGGGGAACAGCACAGTGACATCAAAAATGTGTTGATGGCTATTAGCCCTTTACCCAAGTCCTGCCTGTAACTCCCATGCAAGGGAGCAAGTTTTTCTCTTTCAGCAAAGGCCTTATTCTTTTGCTGCAGCAATAGCCTCACAATCCTGGTTTTGGAGGGGAAACAGAGGCTGTATTACTTTTCTCTACAAATTCTGTAGTAAACAGCTGCAGTTCTTGCAAGAGATACTTGTTCTCTTTTGCACACTCTTGTAAGACAGAAGCAAGCAGAGCCACGGTGCTTAGACAGTGGGCATACTCCTAAAAAGAGACAACCCCTCCCCTGCAGCAGTCTCGCCTCATGGGCTGCATTTCATGCCAGGAAGGACCCACCATGATTAAACTCTTTTCACTTCCAAGAGAAAATCGCTTCCCCCAGTGACCAGTTTTGATGATTCTTCCATTAGTAGGTGTGAAAGCGCCTCTAGCAACCCTCTTCTCTGAGTACTGGCAACCCTGGGGAGTCTGTGATGACTCTCAGCAGAAGGAAATGCATTGTCAGCTGCCACACTAGGAAGCAAAGTGTCCAAGACAAGAAAGATAGGTGTTTAAACAAAAAACAAATACAAGTGTGTTTGCAAATGTACCGAGTAACCAAAACAGAGTAAGTCCTAGAGTGATTGACTGAGCCAGACATATTTCTCATGCTGACTGTCTCCTACCCTCTTTGTCAAGGTCTGTCTTAGTAGATAGGAAACTCCCGTGCACATTCCATTTCTTCCCTGGCACACGGAAAAATGCTCTGTGGGCTCCCTCCTGCATGGCCCAGTTCAGCTCACTAAGGTGGCAGAAAACTGACACTCCAAAAAGAGAAGAGCCTTTAGTTTCTGCTGAGTTGAACTCTGAACCAAGTGAGTGTGGAGGGAATACACAACTAGAAACTGTGCCAGCCCCAGCACAGACCAGCTTAGGCTATTGGGAAACCATGTGAAACCTTAATTTTATGAAACACCTGTCTCCAGGCAGAGATAGGAGAGCACCACCAGCCCTCTTGGCATGGTGTTGATTTAGATCAGTTCAAGGCAACTGAACCCACTCTCCAAGTGTAGCTACTTTTCTGTGGTATTCAGGATCCTTCCTAAAGATCAGGGTTGGTTGAAGAGGTGTACAAACACACAAGCCAACCGCACTGGGAGCTGGGGAGTGCCCTGTGTCCAAGCAGAGCTTTTAGCACAAGAAGGCTTTCTCTGTGAACCAAAAATATTCTGGACAAAGAAATGGAGGAGGTTAATCCAGACTTCAAGGAAGAGGAACAAAGCTGTTCACCCTTTCTCCAGAGGATTAAAGCTGATTGCTTAACAGGAATCCAACAAAGGCAGTTTATTTTTCAAAATAGTTGGCAGCTCGAGCTATTGCACAACAGGGTTTGGGACACAGACTTGTTGAAAGAGGGAACCCTGCACCAAACTGTTCAAATGAAACCTTCAGCATCTTTCAGCATTGGTAATAGTTAACATAAAACATCTTATGCCTTTTAAAAATAATTTCTTAACATTTTTTGTAAAAAAACCCAACTCCCTGACTCTACAACAGTACTTACCATAGAGATGTTGAGGAAACAAAACAAGGAGAGTGTCTTCATCAGCATTCTGGTTAAAATTTTGAAAAATAGTATTTGTGGAGGTGTATAAGAGACAAACAGAATCTTTTCAAACCCTTCAAAGTGAAGGTCTTCAAAAGTTATTTTTTCATTGAAATATTCCTATGAGATGAGATAATATCATGCACAGTAAGCCTTTCAGAATTTGGGATCAGGTTCTACTCACGTTTGTACTGGCATAAATAAGGAATAATAGCTAAATTACAGTGGAATATATGAAAACCCACCTGGTCATTGTCCTTTCATTAAGTACAGACATTTTGTCTGATACTAAAACAAACCAGTGTATTACTGCTGTTACAAATTAATCTTATTTGATATTATAATTAAGCTGTGACTTTTTTCCAATTATTTTTTTATGTATCACTGAAGGATTATAATTAGAGTGAGATCTTATTTATAGTTTCCAATAACTTATGCTAAAATTTAACCCGGTACTTACAGATTTCAACTGTAATATCCATCTGAATACCAAAGACAGTTACAAGGACCAATACTATTACAGTGCATCGAAAATGAATCTGGAATGATGAGACCCTTCACATGAATTACCACGTGGCATTTTAAAATTACCTTCATTTCTCTTTTTTTGATCGTAATTGTTATGTCTTCTCCATTGGGTAAAAAGGGCTATAGAGCAGTTGGTTTGTGGGATTACATGAGCTTGCCCCAGAAAACCTCAAGAAACCCAGAGTTTATTAACCCTTTAACCTTTTCTTATCACAGTAACTATCACTGCAAACATCTAGGGCCACTTTGATTCTCATTAATGACACACCTGTAGAACAGGAGATGCCAATGACACTCCTACATAGCCACTATTTAGGGTTAATCTGAATTCTTTTTGTTTTCTGTAACACACCAGCTTTCTAAATTTAAAAGATAAATAAATAAGGATGTGGCACAGGAGCGTACAGAACAGTGCCATGTTACTGCAATTAGCTAATACAGAATTGACCTGAGCCGCCTCTCAGAGACTGAAATTCAGCCACTGGCAAAAGCCCTACACAGACATTTTATTATAGGCAATGCTACCACTCCTGTCTATTATAAAAGACATAGTGTTGTATCTAGTTGTATCAGATAATGGCCACTTTCATAAAATAGAAAAGATATGTAAGGTTCTCTTCAAAGAATTCAAGTTATGGTCATGGCAATGATGATGGATGGATGAAACCAGCACTTTCCTATCACTGCTAGGCCAAGTTTTCACAGAGTTGTACTGCACAGAAGTACTCCACCATGTGTCTGGCTCGGGGCAGAGTAAACATTCCCATTTCTGCTGTTCCTCTCAGGCTTTGACGTTCGTGTGAGATCAGACCATCCTACTGCTTCGACTGGCTCGGGCTTGCCAGAGTTGACTAAAGGCTGCGGGCTTCAAATAACCTGAGCACGGACACATAATACATTCTTTCTGTAAAAAGAGGCACTGGGAGCCTCATCTTAGCTCCTTAATAGTAGCCTCACTAGGTTTTGGTAAAGCCAGTCTCTGCAACTTTTACAAAGGTAAATGTCATACAGGGTGGAAAATCATAATTATTGACATTCTTCAACAGTAACAGTAATTGAACAACAAACTCAGCAGGCCTGCCCTAAATGGTTTAACGGCTTATTATATCTCCAGGCTGCCAGTCTATCCCCCTCCCTCCATACTTCAGTCACTTTTATGTTTGTACTCCACATAGAACGCATTGCATAGTTTTTTCTTTTTACAGCATCTTTCTTTTAACAAGCTACAGAGCCAGCAGGAACACGCTGTAAATGAGCTACGACGTCGCAGTGTGGCCATCCTAGGAACATATATTCAATAAATATGCAAATCAGTTCAAGTACATCTCTCCTCAGGTGGGAAAAGGTATGGGAACATGGTCAAGTATCACTTTAAATTATCTTCTCAGTGGAAAACAATAACACACTAAGGAACCAAAGAAAAGAGGAAGAAAGTAACTAAAACTAACTTCTTTTTTTTTTTCTTAGAAAGGGGAATTTCTTCTGCCATCGGTCACAGTCTGTGATCAAGAACCTCACTTTCAGAATGCAAGAGAGTGGGGCTGGTTCAGTGTGAATTACATACACAAGAAGCATAATGAACGTGTGATATCTCCACGTTAGAGAAAACATGGAAAGCCAGAACAGCCGCAGTGACCTCAGGACTGCCCAGCATGACTGAAAGAAGTCTCTCGCTCAGAGGGACTGCAGAGGAGCAAATACTGGAAACTTTTGCTGATGTCTGTTTTTCTATTAATGGGTCAGGTTCTGGTATCTTCTTGTTGGCTACAAATACAAGTGAAAGGCAGCATTTGTGCCCTGGAATTTCTTGGACGCCTCAGATGAACTTAGCAGAACACCAGTAGCTTGATTTGGGCAGAAGACCACTTGCTAATACTGCTATGGAGTCAGAGGCGCTGATCCTGCTTTCAGTTACATCCCTGTAAATCCAGAGAAAGCTCCACTCAGATAAATGGAATTAGTTCCCATTTTATTAGGGTAAATGAGCCAACTTCTGACAAATCATTCACTAAGCTGCCACTCGGAAGATTTATTCTCCTTGATATCTAAATAGATAATAATAAGTATGCACCATCAATGCTCATGGGAACTGAGGGCAGTGTGGCAGACAACTGACTCAGTCTTCTCCTTGCCATACAGAGAGACGAGGAAGCTGCTGGTGGGGATCATGCCAGGTCATTGTGGCTCTGCTCCTAATCTGCTGTACAATTTTGGAAGTGGTTTTCCCCTTCCCTGTTCCTCCATCTCCTCTTTTATCATGCCTAGGTAGACTGTCAGTTAGTTGGCGTAGTAACATTAGGGACTCGGTTTTGACTCTGACCCACTAAACTGCAGTCTAATAAGAACTTAAGAAATAAGGCCTTGTTTTAAAAGGGAGAGAGGCTTTTATTCCTGAAAATTTCTCAGCTGTGACACACAGTTTGGAGCACATAATTTTCAGCAATTAACACCACAGATACACCAAGTCTCTAAGCCAGCATAAACCAACACTACTGCTAAAGGAAATGGCCCTTCCTCCTCCTCACCCCCAGCCCACATTCCTCCTCACCCCCTCTGCTGCTCCTGCCTTGCGCCAGTACAAGTGTTCTCGTGGCCCCGCAGTGAACCAGATCAGGGAACTCATCCAGGTTGAAAGTAACCTGGGGAAAAGGAAATTGTTTAGTTTTAACCTGGCAGAGTTCCCTGGCCTGGTTCACTGCACAACCATGTGTGTGCTGGTGCCAGCATGGGGAAAGGAGCAGCCCCGGGCCAGGAAGGAGGAGGCAGAGGAATGGGAATGGTGGACCTCCCTCCAAAAGAGGTTGTTGTAGGGCTGGCTTATGCCAGCTTAAAGTGTTTGTAGAAATGTGGCACATATTTAAAATCTCTCTCTTCAAGGAATATTTGTCTTCAGAGGATTAATGCTTCCCAGGATATTCCAGCCTTGGCCATCTGTTGAGCATTGCTTCTCCCTCTCTCCCCCCAGCCCAATATACTGGCATGGAATTAAAGCCCTGGGAAACATGAAAGCGACAGGCCTGGGGATTTTGTGACAAATGCAAAAATGCTCATATTTGTCAAACCATTAGCAAAGGGGCACAGCTGTTGTGAGAGTCTTGACCCCATGCCAAGTACGCTCAAGCCTGCTGAAGGTTGCACGCCTGAATCATACTCGCTCTGGCAACTCCCAGCGAGATCCCTTCTGTGTATCTGCGACAGGTGCCCAGACAAGCGCAGTTCGCTCCATGGTGTCCAGAGGAAGATTACTGCACATTACCTGAGCCATAGAGATTTGCTAAATTGCAGCACTGTTTGCATGTGGCTACAGCTCTTCCAAGGAGAGTCTGGAAGTGTTTGTCCAACATGGGGTTTGAATGCAGAAGTCCTGTCAGATGTAAGCCAGCTCCTGCAGGTCAAAGCAAGGTGGCTCTGTGCTGCGTGACTACAGCCTGTGGTGCTGGGAAGCCTCACACAAGGGCAATGGAGCAGCTCTGGGCAATGGCCCGGACCATGCCCAGGCTCCGTGGTGGCCCTGAAACTGGAGGCACTAGCTGCAGTCCCAAGTTTGGAAGAAGACAAAATGAAGCCACAGCCTGCACTCCTCAGGGTTGGGAACAGGGGAAGAAGGAGCACCCTCGAAAGTGTGGAGCAAGAAAAGAGGAGGCAGATGTTGGTAAATCCAAGTGTGAGGAGCAGATGACAACAGGCACCTCTGTAGCACTGTTTCAGGGTACCATGTATTTGGTAGCTTCTTTTACTAACCCCCTTTACCCTAGGAGAGCTGGGCAAAACACAAAGCAAACATCTAGTGTTTGGGCCTGATAGTCTAAACTGAGTCTACTAGAGACAAGGCCAAGGCTGCTGGGAACCAGTCAGGCTTCCTGGCTCTGCACTGAGCTGATTGGTGCTCAACTCTCCCAGCACAGAGCTCCAGACACCCTGTTAATAACTAAGCCCAAAACATTTCATTCTGACTAATCGTCCAAAGTTCAGGGCTGATCCCAAAGTCCTTGGTCAGCAAATCTGGGTAGAAATGTCATGCAATTTGGCCTCCACCAGATTCCCAGAAATCTGTGGGCTGGAAATGCCACGAGGATTAGGCAGAAGTGAAATCTTTCTCTTAGTTTATCTAGATATATTTGTCCCTGCTCAGCAGAGCAAATATGTTTGCTTTCCATCTTTGCTCATCAGTTTAAGGCTCTTTTGTTACTGGTGCCAATTTTTGGCTACTTTAAAGCCTGAAAAATCTTTCCTCTCTTCCGTACCATGTTACATTTGCTGGGAGCACTGATTTATCCCTTTCCACCCTCATTCTTTGAAGAGCAACCTTCACTGCATTTAGTAGGAGTGGCTCCAAGGCTACAGATAGAGCAATGTTTAAGAATGGAGCTGCCTGCTAAAAATAATCAATTCTAATTCCAGCTGGTTTCCATGTCAGTCCCCGACCTCTGGTCAGATTCTGCCACTTCCATTTATTCTCAAAAGACAAAATTTTTTCTTATCGCTAGGATCTGTACTTCCATAGTACTTTGTTGGGTGGCATGAGCGTTAAACACTTTGTTTGTACAGTGCACACAGAGTTCACAAGTTCTACTCTTGCTCTGGTGACCCAAGGAGGGGAGTGAAGCAGAAACTGAGGAAGGCTATGTTAGGACTTAAGCCAGGGAGAGGTGTCCTTTTCCCAATGTGGTTGTGCCAATGTGAGACCCTGTCCCCAGCTATGTGACACTGATCTGCCCACCAGAGTGTACCAGCTTTCCCTCTTTGGACGTGCTGATGGACCAGGCTGATGTGAGTGTGCTGTAGTTTGCTTCTTGCAAAATCATTTGGATCAGTCCATCCATCCATCCATCCATCCATCCATCCATCCACCTGGTGTTGCTTGAATCCAGGATCACTCATAGGATGTTTCATTGTCAGAAGGGCTGGGGCGGTGACCTCAGGCAGGGTAGATGATGATGATCTCCTGGGAACTGCAACTTCTCCTACCAGCACAGCTGGATTTGTCCACAGCTGTATAAACTTTGACTAGCTAAATCCAGCTAGTCAAAAATAGACTTTCAAATCAATCCCAGGCCCCTTGAGCTCAAGTTGAGTGAAGTCTCCTCTATGTCTCACAGCCCTTCAGCTGCTGGGAAGAGGTCCAGCAGTTCAAAACTACTGAACATGCAACAGGGGAGGGGGCATCAGGCCTTGTAAAGCTTCCAGTGCTCCCTTCTCCAAACAGAACTAACCCCTCTCTCAGAGCAATTGAAGTAAAAACCATTAAGACCATGGCAGTGCTTTAAGAGAGCTAACTCAATCAAAAAATGGTGACTAAAGTTAATAAATACAGATGCCCACACACAGATCAAACACACTCAGAACTCTCAAACAGCATAAACAAGTTATGTTATTAAGCTCTCCCTCAGCCTCTCCAGCAGTGGCTCCTTTAAGACCTCTGGGTAAGTAATCTACTCTTTACAGCTACACGTAAGCAAGTTTATAAAACTATGATCATGTCAGTTGAGTGGCAATTTTTCCCCATATACATTAACTAACGCCTTTGCAGTTGTTGGTCAATGTGCTGTGATGTGCAGTTCAAACAGTAGAGCCAAGGAGGAGCAGTGTTTCACAAAGATACTCGTAACTACACATACATGTAACTGCCCACATTCACACAAGGACACAGATCCTGCTCTGGGACTGGATGGGCAGACAAACACTTTTTCAAGAACATTTTCCAAATAAAATAATGAAGACAACCTAAGAACAGGTTTTCCCAGCTGTCAGCTAACCTTATCTCACTAATTAAAAGAGGAAGTGGATGAAAAGAAAGGAAAAGAAAATAACTTAGGAAACATTCCAAGCCTGAAGTTTAAGAGGTATATTCAAAGGGGGGGTTCTGAACCCTTTGCAAGGCAGGAGAGTTAGTTCTGTAACCTGCCAATCAAGCAAAAGCCAGGTAGAGTGGAAATGATTGCTGTGATCATAATCAGGAGGGGAAGAGAGCCTGTGCCTCCTCTGTGTTGTGAATACAGCTCAGTCAGTCTCAGTGCAGTCACCAGGAAGATGTTCATTGTTTTCAAGGGATGCTGAATCAGCCTAACAGTGAAAAAAAAACATGCAGAGACTGGAAAGAACATGAACGACCCCAGGTAAGACTCATCTGGAGCACACGCAGGGACAGCTGAAATTCCAGAGCCTTTTGTTGGAAAATGTCTACTGAAGGAGCAGGGGGCATTTAGCGGAAGCTGGCTTTTTCACAGCAGTATTCACCCATTATAATGCCAAGGATGATTTCCTTTTATTCAGGAAAATTAAAAAGGATCTAAGAAACATCTGATTAAAAGAAAAAAAAATCGTAATTGAAATATTTTCCACTGGAAATAAAGGACCTGAGCCATTTGCCTGCTGGCACAGTGTGTTCACTCATCCCACTCGAACTAACCCTCCACATCCCACCTGATGCCTCTTCCCCTCCACTAGAGATGCCTCCCAGAGCCGCAGTGCAAGATTTCTGTGCCTGAGATTACAGGGAGAACAACCCAGTCTTTCCAGTTTGCCCCAGCTCCCCAGGTATTTTGGCACAATTTCACTGACACAGGCCTTTTCACTTGTAAAGGAACTCAGAACTGGAAAAACTTGAGATATTTGAGGTCAGAAGCAAGCGTGTCAGCAAAGCTGACCTGAAAGGAGTCTTGCACAATGTGTGTGTACTCAGTGCCAGGAAGCAGTTAGTCCTAATACCCCTCCAGTTCATTAGCATCAAATCGACTTACAAGTAAAAAAAAAGAAAGAAAGAAAGAAGCTGGCTGTCCTTATTCCTACAGATCAATTGGCTGCTGTACATATCCCCTCTCCTCCATAATGGTGTATCCCCCTTGCACCTAAATGCCATTGCCTCTGGCAAGGGTGTCTCTTTCACATGAGAGATTACACTGCCTCATTGCCCTGAGCTATGGAAACCCAGCGTTCTGCTGGGTCTGCAGAGCTCCTTTAACATTCATGCCATCATCCTCTGAGTGCAGCTGGGGTGTTTCTCAAGAGCCAGACTGGGCTGATCCCATTCTCTGGAAAAGGACACACATTGTTGCTCAGCAATGGGTGTGCTGGGAAGAAATTCTAGCTGTGGCAAGATTTCAGCAGGCAGTTGCAGTCTGCAGCAAAGCTGAATTCAGTTGACTAGAGCCAAGCCTCATGTGGGCTCCTGGTGACTGTCCAGACAATCCCAGTCCCCACTGCTGACTGCACCTAAGCACTTACACATTTTCACAGGACATTGGCCATTACAGCCACATTCAGTGTGTACCCTTTTCTTTCTGATTCAAAATACTCTACTGGAGCTCAAGTGAGACCATCCTGTAAGTGGACTGGCTGTGTTCAGCTCTGAGCATTTGCCACGCTGAAATGGTCAGAGCACTGCCCAGGAGACCAAGAAATGCTGCTATGGGACCTGTTCTCTGGTGTGATACACTGGAAAACAGCCACCTACGTTTTAAGGGTCAGGCTGGCATACAGCCATATACTGGCTTGTTATAATCACTCTCTATACGAAATGCAAACAGTGACACAGTAAAAAGCGGCATTTGCAAAATTATTGTCAAACACACTGAAGTGCTGACTCTCTTTCCCATGTAAGAACTTACTATCTCTCCTAGCAGTCCTCAGGTTTCCTCTCTACCCACTTTACACACTCAGTGAGACACAACAACAGGCTCATAATTCTGCACTTAAAGACGTTGGCCAGATTTTCAGTCAATTTAAGCCACTGAATGTACTTGCCACTACCTATGTGTATACAGCATGCTGCCTGGTCAAGACTGCACTGACTCCAAGCAAGGTTCTCACCCAGCAATACCTGTAACATTTTAAAATAGTTTTTGTTACAATTTTCAGTGTTAAAATATTCTTACTGAACACAAACGGTATTTTCAAATTCCACCCAACTTAAAAAGCATTTCAACCACCTTGTTTTGCTCATACACATTTATGGAAACCCTATAAATAACTAGTAACTTCTTGCAGCTTCGGACAATGTAGAACCCCATTCCAGCTATTTCCTACCCCAGTTACTCATTCAGACCCTTTTATGTGTTGAACTGACTCTCACAGCACAACTCTAAGCACGTAAATGTAAGTGAATAAACAATTGCAGGAGGTTGGAGTTGATGAAAACTACATCATGTAGAAATGTAGAGCTTTTCACAGCTTTTGAAAAGTTGTATGGACAGGGGAATTTTGGTTATTGTTCGAGTCCAAGCCTGAAAAGAAAAAGGGAAAGGAATAGACGGTTGTTTAGTTGAACTCTGCACTGCAGCCTACATCTGGGCTGCCCGAGCAAAAGAGGGTAACCAAAGAGGCCTTGTACTGCCCAAAGCGGTGAATTCTCTGCAGCACCAGATGGGATTTAATTCAGTCCATGAAGTGGTGAGAAGATTCCAACCCTGTTCTTTGCAGGGAAAATGAAACCCTTTCAACTGGCTGGTCCCAGCCTCTGGGCACCTCTGATTTTGTTTTCTTGAGTACTTTGCTGTGAGTGAGCAGAATTTTCCTTCACCGAGTCACTTGCATTTTTCACATGACACACACTAAAGCCAAGCTGACCAATACACAAAACCCCTGGGAGGTCTCTGGGCTAGTTGCAGACATGACAGTGATATGAAGACTGTTGCAGCAGCAGCTCAGTTCTTCCTTCCTGACGCTTCATATCCATGGCACCCATCTGTGCTTGGAGTCAAGCAGCCTTTCCCTGAGCCTTCATACCAAGATCAGAGTTTTAGGAAATGAAACCAAGTATAATAATAATTCTATTCATTAAAGCTAAGGCTTGTAATGGTACTTAGCCATGAAAAGATGCAGCCAGTGGGATTTTCAAATTGCCTAAGTAGATTACACATCTAATTCCCGTTGACAGCCAATGGGAATTGGGTCCCAAACTCCCTTAGGGACTTTTATAAATCCTATTAGGTGTCTGTCTGCATCTTTGTATGCTTCAATACCTTTGTAAACCTGGGCAAGGGTGTGCTCCCATGTTCCTTAGGTTGCTTTTCAGGGTTTAGGTAACAGAACAAAGTCAGACCTTGTAGCTTATCTTGCAGATCTCAAGATTTGATGTATGAACAACAAACCAGGTGATTCTTTGGTACCTTTGGAACCTCTGACGTTGGAGCATTAAAGCTGCTGAGATGTGTTCAGAGGTTGCTCACCAGTGTTATTCATTGCTGTTAGAGCAGCTCTCGTAATCAGCTGCCCATCCCCTCAGCACTGCTAGGATAGGTCAGGAAGCCCAGAGCAGAGCCAGAAAGCTGAAGCCTTGTGGTGTTGAACCTAAACACTCAAAAGAGCTTCCTCTTTATGTTATGCTGCCATAAAAATAGATACAGAAGATTACAGCGAAGATGCGGTTCACTTGAATTTTGCTGTGGCCACAGCTGGTTTGTGTGCTTCTGGCTGAAGGGCACATGGAATAAGTGCAGAGTACTCATAGATCTAAGCTGGAAGCACAATGGTGCAATTTTTAAAAGACCACAGCCATGATTTTTTTAAGTCTTTGAGAATGCATCCTGTACTAAAATGGCTTTGTCACAATCTGAAACTAAGCAGGCTGAACTGAAAGCAAACATTCCCCTCCTCTGAAAGGCTCCCGTGTGATCACAACAATACCACTTGAACTCTACTCTAAGTTAGAGTAGTGCTGGTGACTATTTAGAAAATAATTAACTGAACTTTACATGACATTCAGATGTTTCTTGGCTCAAATACCAGTCTGTTCCTCTGCTGAATTCTAGGGATTCTGCAAACAATGAAAAATATTTGCTTAATGGTAGGCTCGCATACTACGTTCTTGTTGTGCTGAGTCACTGTATGTGTGAAGACAAATGCTGAAAGGAATATTTGATAGAGAAACAACTTTGCTAGATAGACAATGAGTGTGATGAAGATTCATCATAAATATGAAGCAAATATGGAGTATTTTAATGAAAACCTGTTACTGGGTTTGAAGGCAGTTTTTTCAGTTCCCCGAGGAGATTCTGCAAAGAATGTAGTATTCTTATTTTGTTGAGATAAAATTGCTAATGTAATCACTAGAAATGTTAATCATTAAGTCTTTGGCTCTGATTGTATCAAGAAGTGAATAAGCTTGAAGATGGACACCTACTGCTGAAACAAGAGTTAAATCCAGTACCCTGCCCATATCCACTCACGCCAGATGAATAAAACTGAGCTAAACAGTTTTCTCCAGCTCTCAGCAGACTTGGTAGCTGCTGCTTGATCCTTCATCGCTGTTGCTTGACTTGATAGTGCCTGATAACTCCTGTCTTGAGAGTGGGCCCAAATGTATGTCAGGGTGACAGTAGAAATGGATGTGCTACATTTTTCCTTGAAAATCTGAATAAGGAGAAGCTTGTTGCTTGGCAGCCCCGAGAATGTTCCAAGACCAAATTACGAGCTTGTAAAGAGAAAGAGAAAGGCAAACAGATGATGAAAAAAAGCTTGGTTGAAACAATGGGAGTAAAAAAGAAAGAAATTTTTAAAAGTACAGCTTAGCCCCGAGGAAATTTTTCCTTTTCTTGGTGGGTAGAAGGGCAGATGTGTGTACATGTCCACATATGTGTGTGCACAGAGTGCGGGAACCGGAATTTCTCTTATCTGAGGGAAACTGCATTCTGAAGTGTGATGAAAAACTGGATATTCAATTTATTCTAGAGAACAACATCTTCTAATAAGCACCATGACAGATCTATGAAGACATGCAGACACAGCAGAGAACTAGACAGCTGGTAAAAACAGCAAAGGCTTCAAATCTGGCCACAGCAAGTAAGTGAACTTATGAAACACTTGCACCTAATATCCATGTTCTTAAAAGCATCTGTTGCCAGCCACTGTTGCCTGTTTTCACCAACAACAGTTGCAGTGTTTCAGTTTCACAAAGATGTTTTTGTTACGAAACAAATATGTGTGCAGGTGCATCCTAAAACAAATGGCTTAGATGTCATTAGTGGGGCTGGCTTTCATTTATGAAGCAGAAAATAAAAATGACCCGAAATAGATCTTTCACTAAGAAGGATTTATACATGATTGTAACTGTGGCCACGCTGAAATCAAGAAGATGGCAAATAAAAAGTACACAGATTGTGCGAAGGATAATGTAATCTCAAAAGAAGAGAGATGGTACCTAGCAAATATTGGTATGGAAAGATAACCTCTGAGCAGCAGCTGCACATTAGACACTTCCTCACTCAAAATGGAAGACTGTCTTAATGACTTACAGCTTGCAAGCTTCTTAACGGAGCCTTAACTGGAACTCTCTGGGCTAAACCATTTAACAATATCCCTTTAGCATTAAATAGCTCCTACTGCCAGTATCATAAAAATATCTCCCAGCACAAAAGCATGCTTCATATGTAATAAAAACACATGAAATACTAAAATACTAAATGTAAATTGCACTTGAAAAAGCTGTGATGTTGGACGTCTTCTCAGAAAAATTTGAGAAATTCTTTGTGCAGGATGTGCTTGTGCTCCAGAACAGCTCAGAATGGCTCAGCACTTCCAAGCAGGCAGTCAAGGAGCCCAGCAGGTTTGCAGGGAAGCACACGTCACTTATAGCAGGTACTCAGTGGCAAAGAGCTAAATAGTTTTTGAAAGATCTGATTACTGAACAGTTCCCTTTTATTGGCCATGTGCTTTCTCCATGGATGGATTCATTGGATGTGCAACAATAATTGAGTTTCATCCCATGGGTGAAGTCCATTTGGCGACTTAAGTGCAGTCACTTGTCAGGATGCATTTTTCCACAAATGTACAGTTTTCAAGTTTGCATGTCTTTTGTCAATACCTCGGCTCTCCAAGGGACAGCATGTCAACTTCCTACACTCTTACATTTGACTGCTACTGAAAATCCGTCTGCTATGGCTCTCTGAAGTCTGTTTGATGGGAGAGGCTTTTTGACAACTTCTGCCTCTCCAGAGCTCTTACCTCTTTGGTTTTGTTGTGTTTTGTTTTGTTTTTTTCTCTTCCCAATAACAGAACCTTTTGTTCAGGCTAGCAGCATTTAAACTCTTTCTCTGTTCCCATCTTCCAAAGCAGCAAGCAGCTCCCAAACTGATGAGCCCTAATGAACAAGCACCTTGAAGCTTAAGGGCTGCTAATATTTCCTCTCTCAACTCACTCCTCAGCCTTCATCCAAACATAAGCATTAAGTTCATGACACAGGGGGAGACAGTAAATAAAAGCCACACCAATGGGAACAAGAGAGGAACTGAAACTATTGCAAATGAAAAAAGCAATAGAATGAATGAAAATGAAAAAGAAATGAAAAAAACTGGTACAAAATTAACCAGGCCACTGCATGATGGTCTTGTGTAACATGCCTGGTTTACTGGGTGGTACTGTGTGCAAGGCAAAATTTAACATCCGTCTGGCAATTATTCTGGGAGGAGGAGGCAGGCTGCTGGAAATGAGCATCACTTTGTTCCCAAAGCTATCCTCAAGATCAGAGAAAGAGTAGATGGTGGCTCTCACTTGCTTTGTCAGGATCTAAGAATCGAAGGTCCCAGACACAGTAAATTCAATATTGAATCAACTCACAGGAGAGCTTTGGAACTGGGGATGATCAATCTTTAATTCACTGGTTTTCACCTGATGGTGGCCAGTACCAAATAATCCTGAGAAAGAAGCTGTAGTAAATATCTGTGGATAAGGTTACTCAATGCTGCAGGAAAACGTCCACTGAAATCCCAGTGGATCCAATCTTGTTCTTGTGGGCAGCACAAGAAATACATGCTGTTAATGTATGGTATTTTTTTCCATCTGACATTCATCTCAATTTGACAATAAACATCATCAGTTTCACCTTCGAGACTGATTTTGCTCTTTCAAGTTTCCTTATAATTCATTAAAACCTCAACAGTTTTTTTGCTGATGACAGTGCTTGCAGTATGCCTTTGTAAAACACTAATAGTTAACAGCATCTTTTAAAGTCTTATCTTTGTAGAACAACACGAACCAAGACAACCACATCCTATCCAAGCAACTGAAATAGAAAAAAAGAATGAGGGAAGCATGGAAGTAAAAGTTGCTAAAGCATCATTTTCCTCCCCCTAACACAAGTTACTCAGGTGGGAATCCTTCACTACAGAGCTTGTATTTGCATTGTTTTCCTGTTGATGCATATAAATTATTATGTGAACGGATAGAGAGAAAAGAAACTCATTAAAAAGCTTTTTTTAATTTGAGTGTAGAAAAATCAGCAGCGCTTTCTTCCATTCTTTTCTTCGCAACATCAACTAATTAAAAATTGTTGTTAAAAGAAAAAAAAATAGTGAAGCATTTTAAAGCATTGTCTTCCACTTTGAGACAGAAAACCAGTTTCTCTGACTAAAACTGGCTGGATAATTTCAGGCTGGAGAGTCCCAGCCTGCCAGTGAAAATGTCTCCATCTACTGTGTTTCGATCCAAGTCCAGCTAAACATTCTGAAAAAGGAATTTGAAGACCATCTTGTGAAATGTTGCCACGGCAGTTTTAATTTCCAGCCAAATAAAACTGAGACTAATTTTTGGCTGCTCAAACACTGCTTTCATATCTCTCTATTTTTTGTTTGTTAGCTTGCATCCATGAAAATACGTATGTCTGAACTTTAAGAGAAAAAGTTGCTGTAACCACAGCTTGAGGATGATTTTGATTTGCCTTTTTTTTCCACCAGTTTAGGGAGCTATTGAGTAGTGTCAAGAGGGGAGCATGGCTACAACTCTGTCCTCTTACTGTTCACAGCTGATGGAAAGCCATAGTAGGTTGTTATCTAATGGGACATGTAAGGCATTTATGATACTAGTTAATATAGATGAGAATAGCCAGACCAAAGAGAAACAGGGCCTTCAGTGAGCTATAAAGGAGATCTGTTTTCATACAGCTTTGTGT
This sequence comes from Mesitornis unicolor, assembly GCF_000695765.1. NCBI lineage: Eukaryota > Metazoa > Chordata > Aves > Mesitornithiformes > Mesitornithidae > Mesitornis > Mesitornis unicolor. The sequence goes on from NW_010196855.1 coordinate 28,015, forward strand.
CTCATGGTTGGATTTTCCTGTGTGTAAGAATGAACAAACTACCTCAGAAGCAGCTTGGAGCACTGGTAACAGAGCTCTCCAGAGGGATTCGTAGCTATTCAATTGAACTCCTACTACAGCCTTTCTACTCCTACTACATGCTTACAAGGGCATTCATATGGTATCTCTCTCCATACAGCTGTGCGTTTTCACGAAACATAACTTCATATCCTTAAGCCTGCCACCCCTGCATCTAATTTGTTTGAAATTGGCCCAACAGTAATTGCAAGGGGACTGAGAGAGACAAATACAGAGGCAACGAGGTCTCATAAGCTTTGTATCCTTAGGAAATCGGGCAAACAAGACCTTTCTGCCTTGGTATCTGGCACAAAGCTGAGTGACTTGGACTACAGTCAAACTGACAATGTAACAAATGGGAACATTTACGGGCTGCAACCATACCCAAGAATTCTGACCTCACTAGTTTGGCATGTGCTTCTGGTTCAGCCCTGTTCTGCTACCAGTTTCCTAGCTCTGGCCACTGTCACAGGAATTTTGGAACTTGAAACCCAGACTGCTACCCAAGAGAAACCTGTCAAGGGCTCACTGCTACAAAAAGCAGGCAGTGGCTTGTCCTTTTCTCCTCCTCCAGTACAGTTTAAATGCTAGAGAGAAATGGTTTGTCAGTGGTCAAAAGAACTTAGTGGAACAGCTGTGTAATAACTAACACCAACAATCCAGGATCTAGATTCTTGGAATATACTGGAGCTAAAACAAAAGGCTGAGGAATCTGGGGATGAGTTTCTGTGAGAAGAATAAAGATCATGTGTGATTCATCTGAGAGAAGAGAATTCTACTCCGAGGATCAGTTCTGAAACACAGACTCCTAAATTTCCCTTGGAAAGTACCACAGCCACTTAAAGGAGGTGTCTAAGGGCATCACAGAGATAGCTGTGACATCAGGACACAATTCAGAGGGGTTTTCCCCATATTTTACACTTCCAATAGTGGGAACAGCTTTTAAAAATATGGCTCCAAAGCTTCTCCTGGAAAAGTGTCAGATAATGCTACATCATCAGCCTGAATGAAAGCTCAGAACATCTAATATCAGGCATGAGTTGGCAAACCCCAAACCCCACATTTTCATCCTAATTTGGAACCATGCACATTCTGCCAGTTGCTAATGTGGGAGAAAATGAGAAACCAAAAAAACCCCAAGTAGCTCTGTAAAAAGTGGAACTAGTGAAGACTGCTTCCCTGGGGACATTTGTCTCACAGTTGATTGGTTTGATAATTAAATGGTAATATTTTGGCAGTGGGAATTCACCCCTTTCTAGACATCAGGGAAACTACAACAAAGAGCAACATTGTGAATGCCCTAAGCACAGGAAGAGCCAGAATTTACTGCTTACTGGACAATGGAGAACCCTGAGAAGAGAACCTTGACCTTAAATGTTTTCCATTAAAGGCTGAGCTCAGCTTGCACTACTTTTTCAGGAGCAGCAACAGTAAGGCCTCTCCTATTCTGTCATTTATTTTCAGGAAAACTAAGAATTTTGCATAAATTTGTAATTCTCTTTGAGAAATAAGCACCTCTGCCTCATCCAAGTGAAATGGTTCAACTGTTTCAAAAGATTGAGAGGAGACACAGAAATCCACAGTGTACCCACAGTATGGAATCAACCTTCATTTCTTCAGGCTAGAAAATAAAGCAGCGCTAGAACTGAATGCAGACTGATGTTAACATTCAATACAGGCTCCCTGCAGGGACCTCCTGTAAAAAACTGTTATGTTGCAAGAAGAAGCTGCCTGAGTGGCAGCGTTGACCCCTGACTTCTGAGAGAAGTCACCACCTTTGCCTGGCACTCCCAGACTTCCACAAGCATAACATGGGCAGTTTTAGTCTTGGCTCTAAAGCTTAAAATAGGATCATTTTCACTTCTTAATTTTGAAGATGTTTGCTACCTACATTCCTTTCTAGTGAATCAGACAGGTCTTGGACAAGCAAATGCTGTTAGTAAATGGGAGTAACACCTCAGCATAGGGGGAAAGAGGGCACTGTTAGGATGGATGAAGTTGGAAGGGCATACATCACTGCTAAGGTCTCTTTTTCACCTTTCCACAGGGGGTATTCACTGCCAATATTCCCTGTTACTGCCTGCACCCCAACGTCTTCTGATATGAGTGTGATACGGGCTCAGACACTGAGTAGTGGAAGCTTTACAGGCAGTTTTACGATCACGGAAGCAACTGGCGGGTTTTGCCATTTTTACCAAAGGCAGAAGCGTTCTGTGGTAGAACAGGAAGAGTTTCTGAAACAGCCCACCTAGTGACCTTCTGTTTGTAACAAGGTATGTTCATCTGGATAGGATATGTTACAGAGTTGCATTTGGAGAGGTTGCAATTGTTCAGAAAAGCCTGGGACGCTACGCAGCCCACAGACAGAGAACGTTATTTCAATGTTACTTCTGCCTTATTGACCAATTCTTAGAACTAACAGACTTCACAAAATTCAGCCTTCAGCTGTGGAAGTGGGTAAAAAGTGGAGCTTTATGAAATCATGAAAACAAATATTGCTTTAAATGAAAAGTTTATTCTCGGTCTGTGCCACTACCTCCCTCCCCTGCCACAGTGTGAATTTCCTTGACATTCCTCTTTTTTCCCCCCTACATTTTAATTGTAATTTAATCACTGACTTGGGCATCTCTCTACTGTACATTAATGTGGTTTATATTAACAACAATATTGCTCTCCAGGCATTTTGAATGTGCAAGACTTTTTGTGCACCAAATGGCCCATATTAACTTCTGAAATAGCCAGGTGCAAACTCTATTGCCGTGTTCAAATTAGTTCAATTTCTCTAACTGCTTCTCCTGTAATTGATGGCTCAAATTATAATAAAGTACAGTTCCTCGACATGATATATGCTACAACTACTACCTGTTATGCTGAATATTGCATTGCTTTGAAACTGTATTACCCTCTATCCACACCAATCAGATCTTTCTTTTAAAGGAACTACTTATGAACCAGAAAGTGTCTTCACATCTTTCAGAAATTATACATATGCTCATGCACTTTATCAGCACCTGACAGAATGGGGATGGCAAAATTACTGTCAGTCATGTTGCATTCAATCTCACATAAAGACCTGCTTTTTACTCTATCTTAAAATTGACAATAAATGCCAGTTGTCTCTCCTTGCCCCATTACTGCATCCAGACATAGGTAGTAATGCTTAAAAGATATGCACCTTCATCTTAACTGCTTTTAAATTCCAGCTTCATTCTCTCTTTCTTCTGCATATACCTCCATTCTTCTGCATATACCTCCTACACCTGCATCTGAAATACTCTCTCTTTACTATTCTTTTTCTGAAGTGTTTGATTACAGTGGGTCATAATTTTTTTCATGTGGAAACAAAGATTTTTAAAAAACAAACAAATCAACCAAATACGGATGGCTTTATTGATCCCTAACTCTTTCAGCCTAAATATCATCCATGATGGGAAAATAAGGAAGAATGGGTGGATTTGACTTTGGGGGTATGTGTACAGTCAGGTGGGGCTTGAGTCTGGACCCTGGAAACTGCTTCTTGAAGCACCTCGTGAGTTGCCAGGTCTGTTCCAGCACTCAGAGCTCTGGGAGCTGCTTGCAGCTGGCTCAAGGAAACCAGCACTAACAAGAACATCAATTTCATTGCACCACAGCAGAATGTGAGGAACTTGCAGTTCATCAGAAATGTATTTAGAAATCTGATTTTGATTCAATTTGGAGAGAGGCCGAATTTAAAAATAACACCATTTCTAGCAAATCAGAAAAGTTGTGTTTCTGCAAGCTCAAATTATAATACTCTATATTATTCTTTTCTTTAAACAAAGATTATAAATGTCTTCTGTGCCTGAAGACCAATGTCCTCAGCTTATTCACAGAAAAAAAAAATGAAGGGCAGATATCAAAGAGCAAGAATCCCCACCCAGCTTGCTTTGCCAGGTGTTACAATATGAAATTAAGGATGTCCCTCCTCCCAGTCCACACTGGAAAGGCACATGGCAATGTACCCCACATTTGTGGGGACAGTAGAACTGGTGCTGAGTTCAGTTAAGCACTAACCATCGACATAGATGTTGTGCTGTAGATTAAAACACCATCTCAGTGTCCAGTAGCATTCAAAAAGGCAAAGTGTGTTAAGAACTCTTATGAAGGGAACTGAGGAAAAAACCCCAAACCAACATCACTAGGCTCTTCAACATCTTAACTACTGCATGCAGTGCTCGTTCTTCCCCCTCAGTTTCAAAAACAATAGAGTAGAATTGAAAAGTTATGGTATAACTTGTGAACAAGAAGAAACTAAGTGTAGTGTAAGTCTTAAGCACAGTGAAGGAAACAGTGTAGTAAGAAACCTACAGATTTCTAAATTTGCAACTGACAAGGAAGGGAGCAATAGGAGTTGTTACATACTAACTCTCATAATACTCGAGCTAGTTATGCTATTAAGCAGACGATTTACAACATACAAAAGGAACTATTTTTTCACACAAGAGTTATAACACAGAATTCATTGCCACTAGGTGTTGTGCAAGCTAATCTAAAAGGATTCAAAAAGCAATCCGTTAAATTCATAAAACAAAAGTCCATCCAGTGCTCCTAAACAGAAAGCTTTAGAAGCAATACTCCAGAACCAAGTCCCTAAGCCACAGTAAACTGAAACTAGGACAGATGTACCTGGGGATTGCTCCATCCACATTCACCAGTTCTTATATTCTTTATATAAGCATCTAATACTTACTACTGACAGTGAAAGGGTGCTGGATTTGATGATCTATTTAGGATGTTCTTATGTTCAAATAGATTTCACTGACATGTTCAGGATACAGAAGTCATTAAAGTACCTGTGTAAAAAGATATAATGGGATGTCAGAAAATGGGCAGGTGATCAGCTTTCCTGAATAGTTCAGAGAATCACCAACTTGTAAAAGAGGTGGCTGTTATTTGTGCACTAGGTGCAGTTGCAGGTGGTCTCTCTCATGCCTTTTTTTGCTTGTTCTGTCTAAACAGTTAAAAGGCAAAATGTTTACAGCTACAAGGCCTTTGAGGAAAAGTTTGCAGGTGTATATTGTCTTTAGGCAAAATATGTTTATTTATCATACAAGTGCACAAACAAGAAATATACATCAATAATATATTATGGACTAACTGTAATACCCAGGCACACTCTTCATGTCCTGTGCCTGGCAAAAGAAATAGTCAACAGAGATCCACTTCTCTTGAGAAGAAAATCCTCCTGTCATGGTCATTCAAAACTCACACTGAAAACAAGCTGATAGAGAACAAAAGTAAATGTCTGTAATTAAACTGGCTGACAATCCTTATTATAAAATCACTTCACTGGAGCAGTGATTCCTGTTCAATACCCTGCACAAGCAATAGCTGATGATAGTCTTGCAACACTTGTTGACAAGTGTGTTAAAACAGTTCATATTCTCCTGAGGCAGCTTTAATGGATAAGACTTGGCTTTTTGTCAATTGACTTGGTCTTTCTCGAGAAGTGGAGACCAGGTTCCTGCACGTGCTGTGCCCTGATGGACTGTGCTACCTTAGTGCACCTTTTCATCTGCTTTCCTGTGACACATTTCTTGCAGAAATCCCATTCTTGGCCTGCAGCAAGAATCCAGAAAGTCCAGCCAAAATTCGCTGCAGTCCTTACATCAGGATCAGCAAACAGGCAGTGACGGAGACAGAAAGCCCTGCAATAAAAGCAGGGTATAACACTGTATTCTAGTCAGCCATGAGTTTTACACTTGTGTTTTGTGCTTTACCTAGCTATTTGCACAGACATCTCTCGCTCCTGTACCTCACCTGGGTCCAGCAGTTCACCACAGAACGGATGCTGCGGCGGTGTGAGGGTGGTGTGAGAGTGGTGTGAGGGCGGGTCTGAGCCGGACTGTAGCCGCACCCCAAGCC
>NW_010196856.1:0-3923 GCF_000695765.1 Mesitornis unicolor
GCCCTTCCTGAACCCATATTGACTGGGCCTGTAAGCAATTAGCTTGTGTGGAAATCTATTCTATTGTGGCACGGAGCTGCATAGAATGGAATTACTCATGAGGAAATAACTACCAAACCTATATGCAGGACATCTATTTTAATCTATGAATAAAAGAAAGTGTAAGATTCCAGTGGCATTGTAGTTTACACATCATACATGTAATGTCCTTCACAAGGATTTCATAGCACAGATTGTTTTCATTTACTGATTTGTTTGTTTGTCTTTTTCTTTTCAGTGTCTAATACTTAAGGTCTGAATTATTAGGAACTGGAGTGTGAAGTCTGGCACTGGTGGCTTGACTTTGGGGATTGAGCCACCTTTAAGTTGATTGATATATGTGTATTTACATCTCTGAAAAACAAACGTTTCTAGAAAGATGAGTTACTGTGGTCACCTAGAACACAAAATTTTGCCCACAGTCTTTATGTACCTCACCCTGTTAATTTATTTATTTATTTTTAATAACAATGGCAGTTTCACGTCTGGCTTTGCTATTTCAGGCTAGTTTGTAACCTGACCCTGGGTAGGGTGCTATCTTTTATCTTGCATGTTGTATGGGCAGCAAATAATATCCCAAAGGAGATTTTGCTTCTTCATTTAGCAAATCAGTTTTCACACTAGATTTTTAATCTTAGTTTTTAAGAGGAAGAAGCTCATTCCCTGCTCTTACAAGGAATACTATTCCTTGTGGTTGCATGTAGGGCAAAAAGTCTTTATCTCTGTCTAGTGATGACAGGCTGAGGCCTTAAGTCCCATGAACTTACTTTGTGCTAGTTCTGTCTCTCCTGGTGGTGTGCTGTCTCGAGACACCTTGTCTGCTGCTACTGCATCTCTCTTCCATGGGATGTTCTTTCTCTCCTTTCTTACATTTTATTCAGTACTGTTGATTTATCTGTACATCACACATTTTGCTGCCTCCATGTATTCCTTCAGTGTGTTTGACCTAAACATTTTATCTTAAGCCAAGAATAAATCCCTTCTAAACCTCTGAGTTCCTTCTAAAAAATAGATTATCTGACTTTTCAAAGATGGTGGAAGACATTTTTAGTCATGTAAGAAACTTCTCTCACTGTGATGCTAACAAGGCCGCAGTCCCTTTTGTTCTGTGCCTCTTTTGAGAGTATTGGCAGAGGAGAGGAGCAGTGGCTGCTGGACAGCACAGCTGAGTTGTTGGCTTTGGCAGGTGAATCACTAAGTTCCTCACCAGCACATTTTGTCTGACAGCTGCCATCCTGCCCCAGAGGAAGAGAAGAAGAGCTGGCTGGGTAACACATGCCACCAAAGCTCCTGGTATCCCTCTGGAGCTGGGCTGCCCATGGGTGCCTGAGCCTGGAGCTGGGTCCTGATGTGCACATATGCCTGTGCTGGGGAGAGAGGAATAGCTGTGCTATTTTCCCCTTTTTTCATCCAGAGAAGTGGCTGACTGCTACAGGCAGAAGAGGGGGAAACAGTGCTGTGCTTCTGTTCTTCTTGCAGGGTTGTGTACAGGAAGGAGAGATGTTACGCTATGCAGTCTTGGTGTGCTGACCTCATGCAGCAAGAGGCTTAGGCAGTGCTCCGTGACCTGTTGAAGGCTCATTCCCCACACCCTTTGTTTCTCTTGGGTGTTGGATACATGACAACAGGACATGCACAGCCTCTATTTTTTGTCTCCCTGTCTTGTGACTCTGGAAGTTCTGAAGTAATTTTTTTGAGACTAGAGATTTTTTTTCTCATAGTATGAATTTAATTTATTATTTGCCATGGCTATGGCAATGAGGCTCTGGCCTCTTAGTTAAGAGCAGAACCTTCAATATACCCAAAACATATGCATCACAGATGTTTCACTTAAAAATAATTCCTTCCCATTCACAGTTTCCATTCCCATGTATTACTTATATTCAGAGCTGACCCTACAACAGGCACAATTCCCTAATGCCAAAACTCTATTCTAAGTCATTTTTTCATCCTTTTTTTCAGTGCTCAGTAGCTGGGAAAAAGACCTGTGATCCTTTAGTCACTTTTTTTATCTCTTTTTTTTTCCTTCTCCTTTTTTTCCTGTATTTTTTTCCTCTCTCTCTTTTTTTTATTTTTAAAATTATTTTTATTATTTTTTGTGACACAGTATTGTTCCAAAAGCCTAATGTCTGCTCTCTTCTATTTTTTTTTGCCATGATCTCATTTATGCACTTTTGTATTTTGTTTGTTGCAAAAATTGCACCAGCTGGTACATCTTCTGAAATTATATGAACTGATTAGAGGAATTGCTGACCTACCAGCCACTGATAATTATATCCTCATGTGGGGAAATTGCACCAGACTAAACTACTCTTCAAAATTATATTCCGACAACTTGCTGAATACTTTTATGTTTGTGTTTATACATATTTGGTGTGAAAGATTGGTGACTGGAGCTTTAAGTTAAGCTCTTAAGTATTCCAAGGGAGAAAGGAGTTACCAAAATGAGAAATGCTTTCTCTGCCAGAAAAAAGTGATGAACAAAACGGACATGTGCACATCCCTGAAACTGTTCTGATGGAAGTGGTTGTCCTAACCTACTCATCATTCACATCTGGAAAAGAGCACTTTGAAAAATGAGAAACCATTTGGAAGGTTTACATGAGTATGTTTAATTAAGCTGTTGAGATAGGAAAAGCTATTCAAGGGCTTTTTGTCATCTAAGAAACAGAAAGACATGTTAATGGATGCAGGTAAGTGAGGATACTGTGATAGTCTTCAATATTACATGCAGTTTTGCTGAAAACTAAAATGAACAAAGCTGAAGTGATTAACCAGAGTGTTTAGCAGTAAGCAATGCTTAGTGAAAGTTAGTAGTTCAACTGGAAGAAGCATGGTGAACCAGGCAGAACACGACAGTTTACATGTGCTACTTAAGAGCATGGAAACCATTTTTGCAGGACAGGAAAGCAGCCAACTGACTCAGCAGTTGCCTCCCCAAAACAGAACTGTAAAATTGTTACATTTTTGGTATCAGATAGTATGTTTTTCTATGTACAGCAGATGAATGCCGTGAATGCTTATCTATCTTGGTGTTTTTCTTTTATCTTTTTAATATAATATGGTTTGCTAAGCCAACTGATTCATGTTAGATTATCTTCTTGAGCATCAGAAAGTTTAGTTGAGTTATTTCATGACCATGGATGACGTTTTTATTCAATGTCTCAGTGATTCTTTCAAATTTGAACCTTGTTCCTGTCATTCAGTGCCTGGCAGAAAGATTGCAGGTATATTAATCCAATTTTGTTTGATTTTAATCTTTAGGACAAAATCAGCTCTAGGTGCATAAATGATTATTTTATGCAAGTCCATACAAAGGATAACTTTTCAGTAGTATAAGAAATCTGCTTCTAAAACAACAAAGAAAATAATTGAAAGAAAATCCAGTTTCACTATCCAAACCCTCAGATAACAGTCAGGACTCTATCAAAGTAGTTCTTTATAATGCATCTTAAGGTGATGGGATGCAGCTGAGTGTTCCTCAGTGGCACAAAAGAAGAGACTATTTAGCAGGTGGTCAGATGCTTGGAAAGGCACTGGACTCAATGATCTTAAAGGTCCTTTCCAAGCTAAATGTCCTGGTTTGAGCTAAATAGAACTAATTTTCTATTTAGTGATTTTTACTTTTCAGCTCAGTCTCTTTTAAGTGACTGAACTTGCTGAAAACTGGCAGCATGTTTTCCCAAACAGCGCTGCTAGAAGATATGCTCAAGGTCAGTTGTCTCATCCTGGGTGCTGTGTCTGCGCCTACGGGGGAGAAGCAGACCCAAAACTGACCAACGAGGTATTCCATCCCACATACGTCATACTCGGGATAAAACTGAGAGATCACGAGGGTCTCCGTTTTTTTTTGCTGTTTTTGCCTTTTTGTCTTTTCCACCGTT
>NW_010196857.1:0-40042 GCF_000695765.1 Mesitornis unicolor
ATTGAATAATACTGGCCCCAGTACATCAGCAATTTCCATGTTTTATTTTCTACTGTCTGCTGGTGTAATGAAGTAATATGCTATTTTTCTATAAAACGTTAGATGCAGAACAGTATAGGACGTATAGTTTTTCATCTTTGGAAGTTATTGGTAAGTACTTATTAGGTGCAGAACAGTATAGCATGTGTAGCTTTTCATCTTTGGAAGTTATTGGTAAGTACTTGGCACAGATTAGGTTGATGGAGGTTATTTTGACACCGTTACCTTCAGAGCATCTCAGGTTTTTAAAGAAATAGTGATTGTTGATTATGAACTCATGAAAAGAAATAATGATCTGCAGAGACAGATCGAAGTGGTCCATAGAGCTTTCAGAAGCCTTCCAGATCCTAAGGTTACATGGATCTCTTTATCTCTGCTTTCATTGAAAGGAAACAGTCAAATTTTTTGCCTGTTTTGGTAGGAAAGGCTAAAAATGTATTTTAGGCATACCAGATACTGTATGAATCTGCAGAAGGTCTGAAATTATCGCCAAAGAGAGCTGCTGAACTATGCTTCAGACTGTTAAACTATAAAGAGAAGGTAACAGGGCAGAGCTAGACAGTATATGCTGCAGTATTTCATAGGAATCAGACTGCCAACACCTGTCAGGGATAACGGCATGGTGATTGAGCTGCTTGTGCTTAGATGCTCTTTTCTTTTCTCCTTCACTCTGGATGAATTTCACTCAACACTGAGACCATCAGAAGAGGAAGCTCTTGGCTGGGAAGATGCTGAAAAAAAGGGATAGTTGAGCCAAGGCTGCAAGACCTGGGATTGATAGCCTGGATGTGAGAATGAGCAGGAAGCTTATGTTGCCTTTCCTCAAATCTAGCTGCTGCAAATTAAGAGAAATTCAACAGTCACGCTCCAGTGATTGAGGCAAGACCATCTGGATAGAGGCTGACTACCGAACACCAGTGCCAGCTCACTCTTCTTTAGTAAATATTTGTGGCTTGACTTGCCCAACTCACCAAGGAGTTCTGCTGGAAATGTTCATTCTCCTGGAGCCATAGGAACCACTGAGCCTAAAGGAATTTACTCCTAGATTTTGTTTCTCTGGTGGAAGATCATTAGGAACTTTTTTGTCAGAAACTATGGAGGAGTTGCTTTTCCTTGTGGAATATCATACACTTTGAGCTTGAAGGAATGACATCATTAAACATCTTCTTGCTAATGGGATAGAAGAGAAAACCTGTAAATCTCAACCTGTGAAAGAGCAACAGTTCAGTTTTTTGTGAAGTAGCTCATTGGAAAGATAGTATCTGATAAGAAAAATGAGACTTTTCAATTATCTGCAGGCACCTAAGGAAGTACCATGGATATCTCCAAATAGTACTTCCCATCTGCTTTACACAGGACACATGGTTCTGCCTCTGTAGGTAAACATCTCTCTCCATAGAAGGAGCCTGGTTGACAAGCCTAGCCAAAATCTCACATTGGGCTGCTGTAGTAACCACTTTAGGAGAAGAATGAGCATTGAAATATCCAATATAATAAAGGAGCACCACAGCCTATTTCTGAAAACAGAAAGCATCTTGAGCAATGCTTAAAACACCATCCCTACATAGTGATTAAGCCAACAGTTGAACAAAGGTCTATAACACAAAGACTACATTGATCTGGTTGATGGAAATTGATAAAGATGCAACATCTCCTGCTACCTTATGTAGCATCTCCTCCTGCACCTAAGACTTCCAATAGTGTCCCCAGTACTCCATCAATGAGGGAAACCTTGCATTCCCACTCACTGCACTCTTACTGCCCTCCTCCAGTCTGTGCTCAGCAAAGGTGCATGCTTACTGCAGGACAGAGCAGACTCCCTTCATAAACCACCCAACATAATCCCAGCTTCACTAGGACCACCCTAGTTGTGACAGATGTTACCCGTTCACATTCCGACAGTCTGCATCATGGAAGCCTCTAAGACTACCCTGAGTATGTACAACGTAGAGACTAAGCCTCAGGAATTCACACCAGCCACCTTCTTCTCTTTCTTACAGATAACTTCACCTTTGGTATCTGACAGTGATGCACAGCTGCATCACACAGAGGGTCTTGCAATGTGACAAACTTTTAATGAGCCACCTTGAAGAAAGTAATTTAAATGTCTATTCTGCTACATGCTTAAGCCTATATTTATGTTGTACCTAAGGCTACAAAAATGATATTTTTATCATCCAGAGCCTTTCACTGAAATGCACTACAAATGCCATATATGTCCCTCTGCCTAGAGGCATCTCCTTCAACATCCCTCCAACCCTCAGTCTGGACTTTTTCTAAACTTATCACTATAGCAACACTCTTATGGACCGACACATACTAAACAGACCCATAATAACAGCTGAACACCAAATGTGAGAACTGTCAACACATCTTCTCGACTGTTACAATACCTCGTCGTCCACTGGACCATTACAATATCTGCAGCTTACACATCCCGTATGTACTGCACTTTAGCAAGCACATCAAATGTCTACAAGGAAATTATATGTGTGAAACCAAACGACCACTAAACACCAGAATGAGTGAATAATTGATGAAAACCAGACACACTCGAAAATCTGAGAAAGACTATTTCTCACAAAGCAGTAATTTCATTTTAACCTTTTCAGTTCATATCCTCAAGGAAAACCTGCGAAATACTTTCAAAATAAGTACCCGGGAACTAAAATTCATAATGCTATTGGATACCAGAAACCATGGCTTCAGTAGAGATATACAAGTTTGATGGCACATTATGCTGCCTTCTGCCCACGCCCAGTAATTCCCACAAGTTCAATTGATGATAAATTGCCCATCTCTTTTTCCCACAGGAGATAGCTATCTTATCATCTCTTCTGCTGCAAGTGTCATTCCTCTGTTCCTGAGGTACCAGCTGCCTTTTCTCTCAAATGATCTCTCTGATTAACAAATTCAAAGCGATTGTTCTCAGCTTGCGTTTAACTCCAAAAATCTCTGCTTCTCTTTCAAGCCGGAAGAGCTTGGATGTTTGAAAGCTTGTCTAGTTTGCCTTATACCAGTAATTAAAAAAAAAACCCAAATCCAAACCACCAAAAAACCCAATCTCCCTCTCTTTCAAATCTTGCCTAACTCAGGAAACATACTTACTTTTTTAGTCAGAGGCAATTATATCAGGTAAATCTCACATGGTAAAACACTGGAGATTTTTATTCTCCCTGGATACATAATGGAAAAAGAAAAAAGGAATCTGTTTTATCCTTTGAAGTAGGGACATCCAAAATCATATCTTACCTTACTCGTTGAAACAGGGTGCAAAGACAGATTTAAAGCTGATGTTTATACTGCTCTGCAAAAAGCTAAAAGAGATTAAATCCTCTGATAATTCCCTCCTGCTGTCTCACATATATTTTATAAGCCATGTGGGGTCATATTTGAATGATGCAATTTAAGAGACGTGAATCTTTCAAATGCTCAAATATATGCAAAAAGTGCTATGTAAGCATTACGCAGCGATAAGCAGTCACACCATTCAAACAGTTTTTATTCATCAGAAAAATAGATATCTTCCCTTTCCAAATATTTCTGACTGGGAAAGAAAAAAATGTTAAATTCAGTAAAGCACTCTGTGGTCTATGCTTTTAAATAGAGTTTAAATATACAGTGTTTTTCCAGTGGTTGCACTTATTTGTTTGGTTTTGATCCGACTTACTCTTTCTTCGCTGTGGTTGGTTTAGTGATTGGTCAAAACTCCAATATGGTCGGCTCGATGTTGTTCTAACGGGTTGGGTTAACTCTAGTTTGGTTCTCAGTGAATTTGGTGGCTGGCAGATGTGGGCACAACATCTGTCTGAAGCAGCCATGGGTACAAAGGTACATCTGTCTGCCAGATACTGTTATGTGGGGGATATTGGTGTTGGCCTTGGTGGTAGTTCTGGGCTTCAAGATCTGGGGCTTGGCAGAGAAGGGCTGTCTTGTCTTTGGGGAACAGGGAAAGTGTGAATATCAAGGGTCCATAGTGGGAACACCCTGTCTTGTGCCCTTATAAAAATGCTTTCCCTGCCTGCGTTTCCCTCTGTAGAGCTGTTTGTTTGAGTGATTTGTTGGTACTCAGAGAACGGGCCAGTGTACAATGCTGTCTAATGTAATCTATTTTCTACATTTCAAAACACATTTGGCTAAACTTTTGAAGGAGTGAATGTAACACCAAACCCCAGAAGTTGCAGCTTAAATCACTTGTGCACAACCCGGCTTATTCTTTTGAAACGTAGCTGCTCTTGCTGTGAGGGAATTAGGTTAAATTTGCAACAGAGAGAGTATGCCGCATTACATTTACAGATCTCACAGCCTTGGGCATGGGGGAATTGGAACTGAAATAGTTTTACAAAAGCAACCTAAAGATAAGTGCTTGCCCATTTACTCCATCTCATCTCCTGCATCAACTGCTCTCCTGAGACAGAAAAAAAATAGCATTAATTCAGACAGTAATGAGTGGTGTTAGTTGGCGCATCCAAGTCCAGAACATCAAAAAGATGAGCAACATATAAATCCTCCTGCCCTTAAATATGGCAAAACTTAAAACATCCCTGAACTGTGCACTGCACCAGCTGATGGCTGGGATGAATCAGAACAACCATATGGCAGGGGAAGAGCTGAATGATGAAGCAGGAGGCCTAATTTTCTAAGCTCAAGAAAGGATATCAAATAGCCATTAAAATAAATAAGTAAGTAGATAAATAAATAATGGAAACTGCCTGAGTTCAAGTGAGAAAGAGCGTTTTGAGTTGATTACGTACGCAGACATATCATGCAAACACATCCAGTGTTTTTCTAGTGCTATGCTCATCTGCTTTTCTGAGCAGCTGGTCGAACACATTGGATATATAAATATCCTGCTCTGTGAAGCATTCGGTGTCTTGTGTTTATGATTAGAGCAACAATAACATGTGTTGGTTTGTTGTGGGAGGGTCACCTCAGGTGCAGTGGTAAATCAAGGGGGGGTTTGTGGCCCATTTGGGAATCTTGTGCATAGGGAGGAATCACTGATCTTACTTCGCTGAGACACTAGAGTATGATGTTACTGTGACTCTTCATTTAATCACAGCCTTTGTTGTTTTAAGAAGACAGTGTCCCTTTGAGAGCACTTCACTGATGCAGCAATATCTGCACTGCTCTCTGGCCAGCTAGTGAGTAAAAACGGCAGGGAAAGCCTTTGACATTTTTTTGGCAAAGAAGAGACGGACGTTTCCAGCTTGTAAGAATAAGCAGGAGTAAGAGACTGGTCTAACTGTTTCAGTGATCTAAAGCTGCCTGATTTGAGATTTAAAGAGTCCTGTCCATTCAAAATCCATTTGAAGAAACAGCACTGGAGTTATCTACAATCTGGTAAGGCGCTATAGTCCTTCCTATTAATAAGTCACTTTATGGAAAAAGCCTGGATGTACCTTCACAATTTCCCCCGAGTCCTTTTGATACACCTTGTACAACTCCAAATCTCACAGGTATCACTGAAAGGGAATGGGATGGCACAAATTCTGCCTATTTCCACAACCAGAGATCGTGCTTCCTGAGCCTGCAGAGTTGTGACAAGGAGCAGCGTGCTTCCCATTTTCTCCCTGAAGCGAAGAAGGACATCATATTGTGCAACCACTCAAAAATATTCCCATACATGCATAACTTTGTCATCTTACGTCTTGACTTCTTTTCTCAGACCAAAAGCAAATCCCTAGGTTTGTTTTCCAGGCTATTGCATGTGCCAAGACTACTGTATTAGAAGAAATAAACACAAAAGAAACCAAAGATTTCTGAAATGCTTTAATTGCAAAAATGCCCCCTGTTGATGTAGGGTCGCATATACTATGGACCTCTTGAGCTGTAGGGAGCAATATGTTGGATTGGATTTGGGGTCCTTGTAGTATTCTGGGGAGCTCCTTATCTGATCACTTGCACAGCATGTGAATGGCATTTGCTATGACCAAGAGGTCATATGAAGATGATAACCATGTGGGGAAGACTGGCTGACAGCAGCAGTCACCGATCCAACCCTCCCTGCTTTCGGTCCCTTCCCCTCACTGAACAAACCCATACAAAGAAGCTGCAGACTGGTTTGTGCTTCTCTCAGGGAGCTATTGAACACGAAATGAACTCCTAGTGCCATGCAAAAGTCATAGCCAGCACAACTTTTATCAGGGGATAATGGTCTTTTTGTAGTCAGCAATGTGCCCAGTGCTGTGTTTGCTGACTGAGAGCCACAGAGAGTAAGGTTGTGGTAAGCTTATAGCACTATCCATGGGCTGCAAACAGAGGAATGAACCTATGACCCTCCCTCTCTTCATGGCTGCAGAAAGCCACCTTTCTCATGCAAATGTGCCTCTTTTGTTTCCTGGTGTTAGCAGAGATGATGTCATATATTCAACCATCCCATCTTTTCCAAAGCGTGTAAAGCACTCGTGAATGAAAGCCCTGCAGTGGTTTGAAAAGGAAGTCACATCAGTCGGTCAAAATTAGGGTGCAGCATTATTAAATATCATATGCTCTGCTCACAGTATCCTCTTGGCAGAAATGGCAATTGTATCTTTTGAAGTCACTGTGAGAATGTGCAAAGGTAGAAAAAAACAGCAACCCCCAAAGCCTTCGGAGCTCTTAAACATATTTTTTCTTTATATTTTTGAAAACTGCCATGTATTTTTCATTTTCATGTGTTTCAATATCAGCTAGATTTTCTCACCCAAGATATAATGTCAATATCAGTTAAAATCATGTGGCTACACAGGAGAGCTGCATTGGAAGTGTTTTCTTTTGGCACCCAGCTGTACTTTTTGATTTATTGTAGCAGGATTGCTTGCCAGTTACCACAGTAAGTAAGACCGCATCCAAAAAACCGACAAGAACCTGGAAAGCAAAACCTGTGGTGTTTAATTAAATAACCCTCCTTTTTTTTTTTTTAAGGGAAAAAAAACGAATCCAGGAAAT
Source organism: Mesitornis unicolor (assembly GCF_000695765.1). Classification (NCBI taxonomy): domain Eukaryota; kingdom Metazoa; phylum Chordata; class Aves; order Mesitornithiformes; family Mesitornithidae; genus Mesitornis; species Mesitornis unicolor. The sequence continues at coordinate 6,970 of NW_010196857.1, forward strand.
TTAAAAAAAATATTTAGTTTTAAATTGAAACTGAATGGCAAATTAGTCGTTGCTTAAAAATCTGCTGTGGTAGGTTGACTCAGTAGGGCTGGACTTCAACAGGGAATAAGAATCTGAAAGTCAAGTGAGAAGAAAAAAATGGTACCATTTCTATGATACAACAGGGGATTTTACAAAGCATTCTCTTGTTCTGTATGCCAGGATCCAGCCAGAATTAGCATGCTCTAAAAATAACATGAAAATCTTTTAATTATTTATATCTGCTTACTTGATTATTCATTGGAATGTGTTTGTTGTCACTTTAAAGACAAAACTCAAAAATTTACTGCAACCAAACCTACTTCGATATTTCAGTTTGCTGTAGCAAAAAAATGGACCAAAGTATGCACAGGCTGTAGGGGAACACATTTTTCTGCGTGCAGAAGACAGTATGGAAAACAAACAGAGGGCAGTCAAAGATATAATAAACAGAATTTATAAACCAATACATGCACATCAATTGTATTTGTTAAGGCTCTGAGCCTTCAAGGCTTTATGCCAAGGGACTACTTGGAGTACATAAAGTCTTTTAGTATCACTGCCTGTGTTATCGCTGGGTGTTGAGTTCAAATATTTAGGTGTCAGTTGCGGTTATGAAAGAACATTTCAGTGTACAGCTCGGTAACAAACAATTTTATTTTTTCCTCAAAAGGGTGTATCTTCAAGATGCTTGTTGTCAGCTTCTACTTCTAAAAGGTGTGTCAGGTCCTCAGCTGGTGTAAAGTTGCATAGCTCTACTGAGGGAAATGATTTGTCCAAAGTGTACAGGGTGAAATTCTAGCCCTCCAGGCGGATTCGGGACAGAGAAGTACACAGCAATTGGAATACCTCTTCCTGAAAATGCCAACCACCATGGAAAGAAAGGAAGAGTCCTGGGTCTCCAGAGAGCTGATTTAGGACTGAATTAAAAGCTAATGATAGTATGTGGAAAGTGAATATGGGCACGTTCAAACAGGGCACCTACCTTCTCATAGCTAAACCTGATCCAGAAAACAAGTGCTTGTCTGTGTATGTTCCACAAGGAATCTCATGTGGGGGTCTACCAGGAAACCCCCTACTACAGGAGAGGATCAGATGCCTGTGAAGTGCCTATGTGCCCACATAGTGCAGAAGGTGCAGATGAATATCAAACTAATATTCTGCTTCTTCGGGTTCCATACAATGTCTTTTATTGCCCAATGGAGCTGCATAACCACCAGGCTGTCTGCTTTTCGAAAACAGGGTGGTCTGTATGAAAGGGCATTTTCAGCTTCTTTTTTTTGGCTGTATGCAGCACAGCCTATGAAATTCCTTTCCCTAGAATGAGAGAGTGAAAACAGACGTGACCTTCTCTCCTAATGGTTTGGACAGTCACCCTGGATAGTTAATGCTAAGTGATGTACAGCAGCTGGGGAACAGGCACAGGCTTTCTGGGTCAGGGTAGTCTCTTTTTTACATTAAACAATCACTGGATGAAACTGTGAAAGTTAAAGTTTAAGAGCTTATGAAGTACATTACCATGCATGATTTCATCTAATGACTCATTCAGGCAGTGGAGCCTTTCGTAAAATGTAATGTTTAATCTGTTGGTTACTAGAAAGTGTTCAGTTATATTCTGGAAAATATTAATAAATTAATTCTCTTTTAAAATCTTACTTAATATTTACTCTTTTGACACTTTTCTTTGAGTGGATGTTTTACGTGGGGCTAAACTTCGGTCTTACTTGGGATTGTATCATTCAATTAATTGCATTTATTCATCTGCTCCAGTGGGTCCACCTGGATCTCACTGGGGTGAGGGGAAGCAACAATCTGAGCTCTAGACAGTCCTTAAGTTCACCTACTGGTTGAAAACACACTCTTAAAAAAAAAAAATCACCTAATGTAGCATGAATTTAATCTCAGTCTTCCCTCTAATCTGACTATCCATTTTTCACCGTTTCTGATGATCCATCTCCAATATATTAATGGTGGAAAAAAACCCAAGAAGACATCCTTGAGAAATGCTGAATATCCACCTGAAATATTCTGTCACATTTACCCAGACCTGATCATTAATAACAAGAAAAAAAATGGTGTCATCTTTGAACTTAAGTTTCTGATAAAGATATTACATTCTGGGGCTGACGACGCATTACGATAAGGCATTTGCTTCTGGAAGGAATGAATTCAAATGCCGTGGGTTTTTTCTGACGAACTGGTTTATGTCTGTGATTTATTGTGAGGGTGATTTGTTGATGTCAGATATGCCTTGTTAGCATATTCAATGTAAAATGAAAAGCTGAGTGATAACAGAAACCAGAGGCTGGAAACCAGAGCTACTGGAGCAAAGGCTGTCAGGAGGCTCTCTGAAATCCTGGATGCTGTAAATACTCCTGCCTATGCAGCCAGACCTTCATTTTCACTATTTATTTTTAAGAAAAGTGGCATAACAAGAGGTGAAAGTTGATCCGAACAGTTGCCTGTAGTTTCTACACTCAGCAAGAGGTGCACACAGCAACAAGAGCACAGCCATGGGTGTTCACTGTGTTATCAGAGCCGTTGTGTGGAGCACAGTGGGATCTCAGTAGGGTCCAGCACCAAAATAAGCTAACAGCATTTGCTCTTTGCCATAAAGTTCACCAGAGTCTATTTTCCCTCATTTTTATGTGGTATTTTTTCTTGTGTTGTATTTAGTTATTTCAGATCTATGTATATTTTTACATAGCCTCTGTTATCTAAAGCTAGAGTGTAAAGGAAATGAAGTGCTAGAGCATTAAAACAATAAATGACACCCAATAAGTCCCAGAGAAAAACAGGCAGTGTTTTTACAAGAAGAAAAGGGGAAATGGAGACATGAAACAGAAAATAAAGGAAAGATTTTATGATGAGTTTTAAAAGCAGAATCATAAAAGTAATGATGGGAGCAAAGAAGTCAGAAAAGTTAAAGCTGAAAGAAGAAACAATGGAAAAGAATATATGCCAAGGTCATAGGAAAGGGATGAACTGATAAAGACAAGGATACAGGAAGAGTTTGTTCAAGCACAGCAATCTTGATCACATTGGGGGCAGATATACAAAGAAAAAGGAAGAAATGGAAGAACAGAACAAATAAACACAGAATCACAGAATCACAGAATCACAGAATCGCAGACCGTTAGGGATTGGAAGGGACCTCAAAAGCTCATCCAGTCCAATCCCCCTGCTGGAGCAGGAACACCCAGATGAGGTTACACAGGAAGGTGTCCAGGCGGGTTTTGAATGTCTGCAGAGAAGGAGACTCCACAACCTCTCTGGGCAGCCTGGGCCAGTGCTCTGTCACCCTCACTGAGAAGAAGTTTCTTCTCAAATTTCAGTGGAACCTCCTGTGTTCCAGCTTGTGTCCGTTACCCCTTGTCCTATCATTGTTTGTCACCGAGAAGAGCCTGGCTCCATCCTCGTGACACTCACCCTTTAAATATTTATAAACATGAATGAGGTCTCCCCTCAGTCTCCTCTTCTGCAAACTAAAGAGACCCAGCTCCCTCAGCCGCTCCTCAGAAGGGAGATGCTCCACTCCACACAAACACAGTAACTAGAAAAGCATAGATGCACGTTCAGAAACATACATGTGCAGAGTTGTTTTATCTCAGCTGAAACTGCAAAGCAAGGAGAGTTTTTGAAGAAGAACAGATTTTAAAAGGAAAAAAACACAACCAAACCTGCCTGTCAATTCATCTGACTTGCAGAAAGTTTAAAAGGGATGGTAATAAACCGTAAATGTGTTTCTGGCCAAATCTCTGGCAAGAGCGAATAGCTACTGTTTTTGTTTGAAAATTTCATCTGGTTAAATCCTTATGCAATAATAATATTCTGTACATGAGCATAGAAGACTGAAAAACCTGATATACAAATAGGAGCTTGCTGTCATTTACCTGTTGCTCCAGCAAACCCGAATAAGCAAGTATTTCATACAGTGCCATATGCTATAGTCAGTACAAGCAAGGTTGCTACATAAATCCCGATGTACTTCCAGCGCATAGGAAGCAGATTCCAAAATGGCATGGATACACTGCTGGAGATTTGGAGTTTACAACTGCACTAGAGGGACATCATGTCCAGACTGCTCCTTATATTGTGACACAAAGAACAAGCTTTTCCCTTTTCTTTGAGAGTACAATTTATGCTAAACCCCCAAGTAACTTTGGACAATTGCCTTTGAATGCTCTCTAGTGTGGTGCCTAGCATGATGTTGATTTTACATCTGTTGGAATAATAACACAAAGAACTCATAATAGGCTTTCTAAGGGAAATGATAGATTCAGCCATCTGGAAATAGTTATAAGGTTTATATATGCACTTTCTGATTTTCCCCGAGTATTCCTATCAAGCATTCAGTGCAAAACTTGAGAGCACAAGAATAATCTGTCTACACTTGCCTCTCTGTAAGTGTGACATGTACAGGAACTTCTACCCGCCTCTATTTTTCTTTTTTTTTTTAAAGGGAAAAACTGTTGAGTGCTTTAGCAGCCGACGGCATCCTCAGTAGTCTGGCAGTGCTACCGCACAGCTCATCTCTTTAGCACTTCATGTGAAAAGTTTCATCCAAATCTCTGGGTGCTGACTCATATCCTGCAGCATCACTCAGTAGCCGAACAATTCCCCAGGCTCGTTGCAATGAAGACTTTATCTTCAGACACTGAATTCCCATTTAAGCAATGCATAATGGTTGCTTTTGTTTTGGCAAGATTGTTACACATTGGACTAAGACCTGGCCATCTTTATGGGTCCTGAGTTTTTATTTACCTTTTGTCTCAGCAGTACTGTTCTCGTCTCCTTCAGAGCTATTGGTGAGATGCCTGGCTGCTTCTGAACAGTCCAGGGTCCAGCCTAGTCAGGGCACTCTCCTAGAAAAGGGGACACATGTCTGAGAGGGCCTAATATTGATAATTTTTCACCTGAGAATTTTTTCACAAGAAGGAAAAAATAATTTCAGAGTTGTTTGCAGCATGTGGCCGCATTGCCGCTCAACTTAGTGGCAAATTTAATATCAATACTTTTCATGCTGTCCAGTTGTCCCCTGTCCCCTAAAGATGATGGAGGGAGTGGAGCATCTCCCTTATGAGGAGCAGCTGAGGGAGCTGGGGCTCTTGAGCTTGGAGCAGAGGAGACTGAGGGGTGACCTCATTCATGGGGATCAATTTGGAAAGGGCGAGTGTCAGGAGGAAGGAGCCAGGCTCTGCTCAGTGATGTCCAATGCCAGGACAAGGGGCAATGGTCACAAGCTGGAGCACAGGAGGTTCAACCTGAACATGAGGAAAAACTTTTTTACTGTAAGGGTGCCAGAGCATGGCCCAGGCTGCCCAGAGAAGTTGTGGAGTCTCCTTCTCTGCAAACATTCAAAACACGCCTGGCCGTGTTCCTGTGTGACCTGGTCTGGGTGATCCTGCTCTGGCAAGGGTTGGACTGGATGAGCTTTCAAGGTCCTTTCCAACTCCTCATATTCTGTGATTCTGTGAATGTTTCTGGTGTGCTGAACTTGTGACTGTGTCTGCTTCAGTCTTCATCTGAACTTCTGGTTAATTCACATGTACCAATTTTAAGCCAGGATTAGGCTGTAAGGGATGGGTAGGCAATGACAGCCTTGTCTCTCAGAGGTGCAATCCACGTCCTTAGCATGGTCAGTTTTTTCCCCTTTGAACACACCTCCCTGGAAGATAGAAGTGGAGAGTGGATCACATTTGCTAGGCTACATCCTACAGTGTCGAATCTGAATTTCCTGCATCCATTTCCATTTAAATCAGCAATCCCAACAATGAGGTTACCCAGAGAACCCGAGGGGACAGACCGGGTGAGATACAAAGCCTCATTCAGAAGGAGCTATCAATTAGCAGCCACACATTTACTATTCACGCTGCATTAGAAAGTAATTAAATGTAAGCGATCCTTCATTCAAAGCTGCAGGGGCAAGTAAATAAACTTCACAGAAGCCACAGCTATTAAATGAAGACGTATGACACGGGCAGTAAAAGTCCTCTGGAAAAGAAACTCTTTCAGATTGGGCTTGGGAAGGTGGCATAACAGTGGACTCTGACCGCAGAAACCTTGCTCCGGGCTTTGGAAGCGCTAGCTCATGGCATCGTAAAGTTGAGTTTTGTTCTTGACAAAGGGCTGGGGTTATAAAACCGCAGTGTAACCTCTGCAGGCTGACAGCACTCACTCCCTAGGCATGGGATGAATTTTTCAAGACATTACAAGTAAACCATCAGTTTACATGTTCCAATGGATTAAACTGAACTCCTTAAAGCACAGGTGAAGTTTCACAGTGGAGGTATGTATGATTAGAGCAGCCATGCAAGATAATTTCTCTTTGCTGATGCTGGTGGAAGGTAGGAAGAGAAATCATGATGTCTTTAACAAAATGGTTTCATTTCATCCGGGTCAAAGATATTCAAGTGCTTTTGTGGAAATCGTTTTGGTATTACATGATGTTCCACAGGGACAAGTTAAAATTTCATTAATGTCAAGAGCGTGCACTTCCAAGTTTTAATGTGTTCAAGCTTTTTCATGTTTAACACTGAATTTTCAGTGTTTGAAGGTGTTTGTTCATTGCTCGTGATAACCGGATTACATGTTGTTTTACTTTGTCTAGAGCCTATGGAATGAGCTGAAGCTCTAACAGCTACTGGCTCAAATCAAAATGCCCTTAATGGGGCACTTATTTTATGCTTAACCCCTTGCACTGAACACTATAGTTAATATGTTAAGGACTCTTGGGAACATCCCTATATATGTTTCTCTCATCACGCAGATACCTGAAGCACCCAGCAGGGTTCAGTCAACAACTTCGTTTGATGCTTTGGTTCCCCTCATGAGATTTGACTCTTCAAAGCTCTTCAGGGGACCCATCCCAGCTTATTTTACCCATCTTCCTATTAGATATACAATCTCCATTGTCCTTCATCCTTCATCGACGCACGTTTTCAGCTTGGTTTTTCTTCTCTATGTTTATAAAACTTTACAGTAGTGTCTATGGTCACACAAGTATTCTCACTACCTGGCAGCTGAGGTCTCAACCGTCTATCAACAGCTCAGGAAGGCACAGGGTGCATTTCAAAGGTGCTGCCCAGTGATTTGGTAGAACTGACTAGAGTACTAACTAAAATGGAACTTATTTTTTTCCAGCTTTTTCATTCCTTTAACAATTCAGGCATCATTTTCCTAGTAGATTACTAGATTGTAGATATCTTGCACTTGATATAGTGTATTTAAAATAATAATCCCTGCAAAACGCTTAGATTCAGAACTGTCAGATCATAACCCTTTAGCTGACATTTCATAATTGGTATGCATTATCTTGAAAATATCCATTTCATACAGCAGAACCCTGACGTTGTTTCTCAATGGCTGGGATAACGCCACACCATCCTTGTGCAACACACAAAAATCTCTGGCAATGTTTGGTCATGAATCTTACTTTCTCTTGAGGATAGTTATACAAAATACAAAATCATATCGTGTTCTTTATTCTACCTTTCCTCCTCTTATCAAAAATGTAATTATATTGAAAATATTTATTTTAGGACTTTTCACTGTGGAATTTCCACTGTGGAATTTCCATATATATATACTGGAAAATTGCTTTTTCTTTATTATTTTCAGATTCAGATTTAGTTTGACTTTCCTCTATGTGAATTTTTTAATGTAGAATCCTGCCTTTCTGCAGTTCACTTTATCTCTGTGAAACCTGGTTTCAGGTATATTTTCAGCCTCCTGCTTTTTTCAAGATTTGTTTTAGGTCTGTCTCAAGATTGAACGCTCCTTATGTTTGTGCTTGAAACGAGAAGAAAGCAATCTCTCACGCTCCTTATCATAGTCCAGTCTTGGCTGAATTTTTAAGGCTCCCTATGCTCTCTCAGCGTTGCTTTGAGTCTGTGTGCTTTGTGATTTGATAATCGGGTCCATTGAGCACTGAGCTTTCTCTCCAACGCGTTGAGACTGATCTGTCTCTATTCTGCAGACTGACACCATTTTGCATTTCTTTTTTCTAAGCTTCAGTCAAGAACTTATAATAGTCTTTTCTATATGACTCCTCAGAAATCTCCTCGAAATTAAAGTTAAATTATGGATGCTGCAAACTCTCCCTCCCTGCAAAAACATTGCTTGTGTGACTCAAAAGTTTGAGGACTTCTACAAAGTCTTTTAGCGTTGCTTCCTTTCGGTTTCATGTATAAAATTTATCTCTCAATTCTTTCTGGTCATGCAGGAAATCTTAGGACTAAATCTGAATAAAATTTTGCTTTTTGACCCAAGCAAGGCTGTTAAACAAATCTAGTGGCACTGCCTAGGTAATGCTAAATTTAAAATGTGCTCTTTGCTTATCTTTTCCTCTCAAACGTCAATTAATTTTCATACTTAAACAGCCGCTGGATTCCTCACTGCCTTCTACTCCATTGTGGTGAACTTTATGTTCACACAATAAAAATGAATCTTCCTCAGCATAATTAAATTAAAAATAGAGGTAGTCTAGTTAGCCTGATTAACGTTGGTGCTGTTGGTAATGCCTTGGAACACATTTCTTGGCAAAAAGAGAGAGGAAGGTGGAAGGTTCCCGGCCTATCTATGTAACTTAACGGCACATCACATGGGCTTTGACCTTCATCCCTCTACATGAATTTGGGTTAAAACCTCTAGGTGGTTCACTGTAGTTTTCCAGAGCCCCTCTGTAGAACAGCCCTCAGCACTGACCATGTCTGGCTGCCACCCAGCATCACAAATGATAAAATCAGGAAAGCCATGAAGCCAAAGCAATGAGAAAACCAAAGAAAATCCCACCTCACTGTCACTTGGCGGAGAGTCAACTACCAGAGGATACTGATATCTTTTGGCTCAACCCTGCTGCCATCGTCAGTGTCCATAGGAAAACAAAAAAGAGCCGTGAAAAATCCCCAAAGCACACAGTCATAAGTCTGACCTTTCAAAACAACACTCGGAAAAAGCTGATGGCAATTACAGCTTTAACATCATCGCTGTAACCGCGCACATGCCTCCACATGAAGCAGAAATCAGTGGGACCATTAAAGCTCAGATATAAATATCAAATTCCCCGTTGATTTTTATAACTTTTATTAGGGTTCAAACAATTGTTTCTTTTTATCTGAAATCCTCTGCGTCTGCGGTGCTTTAAAATGTTTAATATATCTGACGTGACGCATTATTCTGTGTCACTCTCTGTTATACCGGCTGCTTCTTCGACTTGTATGACACAGTCACGGGGGAGAGACATCAAGAGGAAACACAGGAAAGAAAATATGCATTTGAATTTCACCAGAGTAGCTGGGACGTGAAGCAAGGGTGGGTGCATTGGATATGTGTGAGTCTGCAGAGCAAGGACCTTGCACTTGACAGGAAAATGGACAATTTGGGGGTTACTCTTCCACAGTTTGAGACATCTGGGTTTTAACTTTAAAGGACCAGATCGTCTAAAATGATCATTCACAGAGTCACAGAATACTAGGAGTTGGAAGGGACCTTGAAAGATCATCTTGTCCAACCCCTGCCAGAGCAGGATCACCATTCTCCATAGTAAGGCTCCAATTTTCTAGAGGTGCTTCATGCAGACTGGTGGAAAGTTGTTAGGAGTCAAACCCTCCCTGAAAATGCAGATATTTTATCTAGAGGCTTATACACATGCTGAGTGCCTTTGAAAATTTAGCTGCTTTTTTTTTTTCCTTTTTAAAATCAAACATATTTATGCATATAAGGATAAAATAGGTAAACAAGGCAATGGGAGTACCTTGTAATGAAGCATAAATCAGGTGTCCAGTGCATCTGGATGGGCTGTGCTATCTTTTTCATGAAATCACTCGCAACAGGGTGACAGATAAGGAGTTTGAAACAGGAAATAATCAGCAGGTTTTTGTTCTGTGAGTTGCTTCAGCAATACCGAGACAATATTGGCTGCATTCCCACAGGGCACGAATAATGCAGTGGTTCAGAAAGCCTGACATTAGTTCACAGAAATCTGATGATACCCGCCAAATTTCCCAGTGCTGTGATAACGTTTCAGCTGTAGCTCCAGTCAGCTGCTCAATTTACTTTGTGTAAATCCCTTTCAAAGTATTGCAGGGGGAAGAAATCCACAGTGGGGAGCGTCCAAACCTGATCAGTCTTTTCCCTATTTCACCCTGTGGCATCACCAGTAGGGCTTTGGAAGTAAGACTGGAGAAATCATCACTTGTGCAATTGTTTTCCCCCTTTCTCACCCAATTATATGGTTTTTTCTCATCTTCCTGTAAATAACTATATTTCTCTGTTTCCTACACAGGAAAGTCACTTCGTGACTTGATTCAAAATGTTCAAGAACGAAGATCACCTAGAAACAAGAGTTCCCGAAGAGTGTCCATCAATTTTGGTTATGGAACATGTAGATTTCTTTAAATGACATATTTATGTATTCACCCCCCCCCAGCTGAAATTCTTTCTCCAGTTGGCAGAAGGAATGCAGGCGGGTGCCTGGGATTGCTGGCATCTCATCCACCTGTCAGATCAGCAGAGCTTTGGCTTGACTCTGAACGCACAGAAGCGCCAGTCAAATGTTAACTGTAGTACACTCAATAAATCTGACCTCTCGGGATTTCCTGCAAAGGTAGTGCCCGCACAGGGGAAATCAGACCCTTCACAAAGCATTAGACTTGGAAGAATAAAGCACAAGTACACATTTTTAGCCAGGAAACATCAGAACAAAACATGTGGCTGCTCTAGCGCTGCACCACGCTCTAAGACCACCATCAGTTTGCTATGTAAACGAAAAGATTTTGTTATTTTTGGCAATGCATGAGTAACTGAAAGAGAGAGGTGGTCAACTGGTGATGTTTTTTATCAGGCATGAGTGCAGGAATGAGTTTGTATAGAATCACAGAATCACAGAATCACAGGACGTTAGGGATTGGAAGGGACCTCAAAAGCTCATCCAGTCCAATCCCCCTGCCGGAGCAGGAACACCCAGATGAGGTCACACAGGAAGGCGTCCAGGCGGGGTTTGAATGTCTGCAGAGAAGGAGACTCCACAACCTCTCTGGGCAGCCTGGTCCAGTGCTCTGTCACCCTCACTGAGAAGAAGTTTCTTCTCCAATTTAAGTGGAACCTCCTGTGTTCCAGTTTGTGTCCGTTACCCCTTGTCCTATCACTGTTTGTCACCGAGAAGAGCCTGGCTCCATCCTCGTGACGCTCACCCTTTAAATATTTATAAACATGAATGAGGTCTCCCCTCAGTCTCCTCTTCTGCAAACTAAAGAGACCCAGCTCCCTCAGCCACTCCTCATAAGGGAGATGCTCCACTCCCTCCATCATCTTTGTAGCCCTAAGAACAGGAGCAGTGTTCAGAGCAGGTTGTTACCAACCATACATCTGAAAAGAACCTTAAATCCCTTAGCAGGACTCAGTTTATTAACTCATTTTGCCCTAAAAGTTGGTATTTTCTCTGCGTGAACAGCACATACTCGATAGATGCAATTTTATTACCTTTTCTTATTTGTTTGGCATACTAGTATTAAGCCTTGTAAAAATAAAGACATATGAAATTTAATGAATGCTAATGAAGCTTTAAACTAAAACTGTTACATTAACAATGGTATTTTATCAAGCTGGCTCTTGAACCTAGGACAGAATAAGTCATTCTGGTTTGAAATTAGGGATGCAAAGTTCTCAGGCAAAATATAAGCAATTAAAAGGCAAAAGAAATGGGCTACTTTGGAACGATAGAGCTAAAGTCAGAACAAATGTGCCAGTTTCAAGCATCATTGTGAAAAATAGAAAATATAATTTGGCAAGGAAGTGGCTCATCATATTGTTTTATTAGGCTTTTCATTCAGCTTTCCATTTTTATCATGCAGAAAGCCACTTCTGCAAGAGAACTTTGCAGGTCCACTGTAACCTAATACATAGCCAAAAAGAGCTACTTCACACTGCAGGTGCAAACAATGTTTGCAAAACTGTCTCCGTCTGTTAAATGAAAACAAGTCTGAATGAAATGGATTTGAATGTAAATTGCTTTAAACCCATAGAAATAAATTCTTCCATACTCTTATCACTACGCTGATTATCCAGAGGAAGCATCCTTGTCTTCTAAAGTATATTTTTTCTTTTTTAAAAACTTAATATCTCACGGTTCCCAGGTGGGAGAATTTGAAATGGATTTTGAATTAATACATTTAATTAGGGAATGGAGAGGTCTGCAGAAGACATAAAATAGATTACATCTGCAGACCAAGATTAGGTTGTGCTTTAAATCAACTTAGACTGTCACATGCCAATAGTGTACTATGTCTCTAGAAAAACTTAAAAACAAGATAGGCATCATATATACATCTGGAAATTTTTCACCAAAAATCATTGGCCAACTCCCCGAAAAGTTCCCCAACTAATCCAGTTCAACTCCCCAATTGATTTAAGTATAAACTCTGCATTCCAAACACAGCCACCTCATCCCACGGTGGCAGGACTGAAAATTTGAAGGAACTGAAGAAAAGATGATAACAGTCCAGGCAAAATGTATTATAAATATTCTAGAATAATCCTAAGTATCTTTCCTCCAATTTTGCAGAGATGTCCTGATTAATTTTCAGCTTGATTGGGGCAATTTTCAGTCTAAACTTATCTTTCCAGTAGAAAAGAAAGAATATTGTTGTATAAAGTTAAAATAGAAATTAATGACCATAAAGTGGTCTAGAACTACGCTACGGAAGAACAAGTTTCTGTTTCTTCAGAATACACACTGCCCTGTCTACCTGCCAGCTCCCTTAACAAACAGTGTATATAAATTGGTGTATTAAAAAGAAGTACCTAGGGGTTTGCTTCTGACAGGTGCTGAGTTCCTGACAGAAGAAGCTCAGAAGCTGTCAGGATCCTGCTCAAAATATATGATTTTCACAGACAGCAGAATAACTGCGAAAGAGCATTTCTAACTTCAAATAAACACTGGTTTACCAACTTCGCTTTCTGATCTGAATTGAAATAAAACAACATTGTTTTTATGTAAGAGATTTCCTTTACATATTTATTTTTTTTAATCTGAACTTTGAATTTTGGACACAAATCTCTTTAAGGTTAAGAAACATTTTTGTTTGTTTGTTTGCTTTTCTTTCCAGTTTCCCATCACTGAAACGAGGGAAACTGAAAAATTCTCATGAAATGCAGATTAATTTGGATCTTGGCCCAGAGTCAGGATCTGACTGAGGTGCTTTGGGAATGTTTCCTTTGACATCAAATCGGTCGAGGGGAGGCTAATCACGTAGGATATGTGTCTCCAAATTTCTGCTGGCCCCTTGCTGCCTGTAATCAAATGCTAAACCTGGGAACTTCCACTTTCGCCTTAGCATTGGTTAAAGCGCTATCAAAATGCTAGTGAATGCTGAAAAACTTCTTCAGATACGAAATTCGAATTATTAGTCTTTATACTTATGAAAATCAATGAATTAATGTTGTCTCCAAGGTTCAGCTTTTGTACTTCTGGATCATTCGGACTGTAACCCTATTATGAATGAAATGTAATTACTTCAAAATTGCCTTCACAGTTTACCAAATCAATTCACAAATCAAAAATAGTTTTGTGGGTGCATGTATGCTTGCTTGTTTGTTTGACTATTTTCGTAAATGGTTGAAAATAAAGTTGAGATCGCACTGACAGATTATACCAGGTAATTTATAAGGAGGAAAGTATTCAAACAGTTGTTTTTTGCTCAGATTAGGTGTGCGTTTATTGCAAAATCTTGAGCTGTCTACGTGCAAGATAAGGTAAAAAAGAAAATTCACACAGTTTAACACACCGCATGTAAATCTTAGCGCTTAATTTTATGCAGATTAGCGTGTAAACACAGCTAAGTATAAAAAGACACAGCGTTGCTGAAGGCTACTGACATTTTTGCCTACATGAGAAAATTAACTGGCATTACCGTAATGTTGGGGAAGCTATGCCCAAGTAATTCCCTGCATATATGATTCTGAAATAGAAGTGACTTTATCCTGGAATGATTATTCCCCCTCGAAAGCAGAGTAATTATTCTGGAATAAAATCACTTTTATTCTGGAACCGAATGTCTGCACCGGGGAGTTATTCCAGAATAGTTAAATTATACCAAAATAGCAATAACGGAAGTTATTACAGAACAACTCTGCTGGTTAATTTCCCCCGTGTAACGCAGGCCAAAGGTTGAATTGCACCAGAATGTATTATACATAATTATGTGATCGATGGCTGTAGTGTAAGAGGGGTTTTAAAAGGGAATTACTCCCATTTAAGACAATTCCTCTTACTCCTCCTCCCTCCAAAAATAAAATCCCAGTTAATTAAGCCCTGCAGCTAAGAAAGCTTTGATAAAAAACTGAATCCGTTCCAAAGCAGGACGTTAAATTATTGTAGCAAATCCCACCCAAATTAGAAGGAACATCTACACCTTGTTTACTGCCTCATACATGTGTCATCCGTATCAGGTTTGTTCTCTTTCCCATTCCCAGTGACAGCTGTCATCGTACTCGGGGAAACGAAAACCTCTCGTGTCTGCTCGTGCCTGTTTCAATAGGTTTCACTTTGTGTCCTCCTAAGTGTGAAAAACCAGCGAACGTGATGTGAACCTGCCTTTCTGAAACAAGCCTTGCACTTGCTACCTCGTCTAGCTAATAAGAAATGGGAGGGAGATAAGAAGGGAACTTTCAGCACTTAGTAACAGGTGCTCAGCAGTAATTAAATGGAATAAACCGGGACTATGTGAATATGACACCTTGTCTCTGCACCTCACCTCTTTAGGTATGACACCTTTTATCTGCAACTCAGAGAAAGGAGTTTGACAAGCAAAGGTGAGGGGGAGCTTGGTGCCATCTGTGCGTACCACACTGGAAATAAAACCAATCTTGCTGCAATGGGATGCTCTTGTGTCTAAGATAGAGATGTTTTGACTGGTGAGTCTGGGTGTCTTCCCTGCTCATGCTCTGATGTGGAAGCTTACCTTCCCATGTCAGGTAGTCATATCCTTGACGAATATCTGGCCTTAAACGTTTCTTCTATTTGCTGACAACCACCTCTGCAGTATGTTAATATGTTGTCTTTACTGGCTGTCATGATTTTTCATGGGAACCAACACTGTGAAGGAATAAAATCTCACTTGCAAGAGGTGGACAGTGCACACCCACAAATACGATGCACGTTTTATTTGGGAAGCCGCATTCTTCTCTGCTCCCAGGTGTTCTTCAAGTAATTGGATTAATTCTGCAAGACCGAAGCACCCAGGACTTCCATGATGGCTGTGACCAGCTGTGTGTTTAAGGAAGGTAACTTAGAGAGGTGTTCTGTGGTTTGGAGGCCTCTGATTTTCAGTGGTGGACTCAGTGCCTGTGTGCTGCATTGTAAAATTTCTGAATAGCTAAGAAAAAGAGTAGAAAAAGCTAATCGTATTTGTCACTTACAATTCTCAAGACATGCTTTTGCCCAGTTAGCAGGATATATAATTTTCTAGCTTTCAGATGCTTGACTTAAGCTCTGCAGGTTGTCAGCCTATGGAAACAAGATGTGTGTGATCACGCTGTCAGCTTGTGTCTATGTGTTCTCTCATATATTTTGTCCACTTTGGCTGATCTCAAAGAAATGTGACTGAGGAAGCCCAAGTCTCCAGAGGAGTGGTGTTCCTATGGCTTCTTTGAAGGTGCTTATTGAAGAAGACAGACCCTGTAACACCACAGTGGCAGCTGAACCCCTAGAGAATGTAAGCAGAAGAGGTACTATGGGTACGAGAAAGCTCTTGGTAAGAGGTTGTGCTTATTTCACCCATGTAAATCAGTTATGACACACAGACATGCAGAAAACTACATCTTAAACTATTCTCTCTTTCATTTCTCTGCATGTCTGGTCTACTCCTTTTTTCTTTTTTTTTTTAATTAAGGGAACAAAAATTAATTTAGTTATCAACAAGAGGCCATCACATCTTGTTGCTGAGATGGCCACTACTTTTCCAAGGGTTTAGGAAGGTCTTCAAGACCAAATATGCAATGCAGTGGCTCCCAGGATGGGCTGGTGCGTCAGTCTGTGGTACCACTAAAAAAACAGCATGCT
This sequence comes from Mesitornis unicolor, assembly GCF_000695765.1. Taxonomy (NCBI): domain Eukaryota; kingdom Metazoa; phylum Chordata; class Aves; order Mesitornithiformes; family Mesitornithidae; genus Mesitornis; species Mesitornis unicolor. The sequence goes on from NW_010196857.1 coordinate 23,048, forward strand.
AAGTGTTACTTCTGGTCTTCAGGAAATTTTTGAAGAGTTAAGATGAAGTGAATCAAGTGAGATCTTCAAGAACTTAGTCACATTATCTAGCACCAAAGTGAAGTGGTCCAATCATCTGCTGGTTTAAGCAAAGAGGGTTCTATGTACACCGTATGGTGTTACTGATACTATAGACAGGCTGAAAAAGATCAGTGGACTGCCCTGGTTGACTGCCTGTCCCCTGATATTTTTTTGGGTCAGCTCTGAAGAAACACTGAAGTTACTTTACCATTTACTCCCTACCTAACATGCTGATCCCAAATCTGCCCTGGTAACTTGGGTTACCATCTTATTCCAAAAACTGCCACTGACAAGTGACCCAGTAGCTTTCATAAATTCACAGACTTTTAGATTTTGGAGTCTGCTTCAATCTTTTATGATGACCTGCAGCACTAAACAGACCACACTGGTCATACTTTTTCTCCTTGGACTATACCCTTACAAGGAGCGAGCAACAACCAGGAAAGCAAAACAAGATGCTACATGCTAGGTATTCTTCTGCAACTTGACTTGATTTCCTCTTTACCCGTAAGCCACAAGTCTGAGGACATTTGGTTTCTGTCCTGTAATAGCTTCTCAGTTAGCAAAAACAAATTTAAGAAGGACAATGCTCTTCTCAGGACAAATTTTGATGGATACTAGCACATTAAATGTCAAACAGAAGAGAAATTTCCGTGGTTTGGTCATTTGCTATTGTATTGTATTGTGCAGTGTGACTGCTTATCTCAGGTTGCAGAGGTTATTTGCTGCAGGGAAGGCTGAGAATGTCATTAGTGCACTGTGCCCTGAGATAACCTGCAGCATATCATTAAACCATCTAATGACTCTATGGCCCATTGACCTCCATCACTCATTTGCTAACAGTGTTTGTTATTTACAGGCACTAGGGAAATTACTGTAGAGTTATTACTCACCCTTCTCTTGCTGCTGCCGCCACAATAGTTGGTGATACCCAACAGGAAAATTTAGGAAGTCAGTAATGATATGATCTGGTGTGCTTGTGAATTAAGTCTGTGGCTATGTTTACTGAGTTCCCCCTGTTGTCATTTCCCTTCCCCATCCAATAATATTTTACTTATTGATGTCTTGCCACCCAACTTTGAGTTCTGGTAACTACACTTTTCTTCTAAAAGCATTTTCTGCAACAATCTGAAATGGAGATGGATCCAGCAATAGAAGAAGCTGAACGCATAAATAATTGGCATCTGTACTGAAAATGCCGCTTTATCCCAAGACTGCTAAAACAGAGCAATTGGAATTCTTAAATTACTATCTTTTTCTGCTGATGTGAAGTATTTGCTACTCCTCTTACTGAAACACTGCTTCCATTAAACCAAGTATTTTCAGAGGCACTTAAGGCCATTAGGCAGCTAAACCTTGCTGGAACTGAAAGGTATTGGCTTTGATTTTTGTTTGTGGGGTTTTGGAGGGAGGGGGTGGGAGTCAAAGGGAAGAGAAGGTAGTTGTTTATTTAAACCACTTCTCAGTTAACATGCAATAAACAAAATCAGTGATGTTTTCAGTAAATATTAAGCACTTATTGTGGTTAAAGGTCTATTCAGCATGCTAAATTAATCTGGTCTTTATCCCAATTATGAGCAATTGAACTTTCCTTGGAGGTAAATCGAGGCTAAAGAAGATTTTGAAATGCATATGGAGTAATATTCCCGTCACGTGCTTGCTTGAAACCTCGCAGAGAGGGGTGCAGCTTTCACTGCCTTCAGTGAATTATGACAGTACAGAACAAGGCATTGTGTACTGCTAGAATTAATTAGCATTGCTGGCTCCATTCGAGGGTGACCAGATGTCCACAGCCAAAGCAGGACGCCTATCTCTGGCTGCCAGGATTTCAAAAGTGATAGGAAAACAATGTGCAAACAAAGCCAAATTATGTTGGTGCTGCAAAAATTGCTTCAGCTTTTGGGATTTTCCAGTGCAAAAGGGAGTAGTAACACAAGTGAGGGTGCTCGCACAGTTTCAGTGGTGTTTGTGCTTGAAAGAGTTTGAGTCTCTTACCAGACCTTCTGCATTTCTGCCTTTTTGAAGCAGGAGTGAGCACGCTGGGTTCTTCAAAGTTGCCCTCACTGTCACTTCATTACTTCAGTTCACTGTCTGTAAAGTGAGGTTAATAAATTATGGTATCGTAAAGGTAACTGTGTGAATTACTCAGGGAGATACACCTGCGATACAGGTCCAGCAAGAATAAATAATCAGGGCAGCTAAGGGCATTCTGGGCATCAGCTCAAATCGGTTTATAGAATACCACGCTTTAAGGAGTGTACTAACAAGACAGGGTATTACGAGACGAAATAGCATTTTACAAAACTGAATAAAGTTGCAAGCTAGCAGAAGGTCACTTGTTGCAGTTTAACAACATGAAGTTGATCATAATCTAGGATACAACTACAGCCGGGAAAAGCTTAGCATGAAGATGCACAAATGAATTGCCGCAGCCCAATGGCATATTGTACATCAGCTGAGCTACAGGAACTGACTACAGCAGCACCCTTTGCCACCAGCAAATGCTATCTAAAAGGCATTAATCTAAACCCCAGCAAACTTCGCTATGCTGCAGTAACTCCACTCAATTTTGTGTCAAAACACTAAAAACTTTTCACTAGGCTAATGTAGATTTATTCACTAACTTCAAAATTTCAGATCCCCAGCACAGGGAATTCAGTGGAGATGCTCCTGTTGCTTTTGTCAAATTCCAGATTGAATACCCTCACATCCAGATTTCCAAAACTCTTGAAGAAATACTGACCCAACACAAGTCCCTTTATTTTCTTTCAATCTCGTTGGTCATTTAATAGAAAAGCTCTCTATCATTCTGTATTTTAGTGTTCATTTTCTTCAAGGTTATAACAAGATGTGCTAGCACCGAGTTCCTCTGAAAGAGTTTTGCAGTGAAACTGCTGCTGTACCTCCATTAAGTAAAGCTACAGGATTTTTTTTAAGCCAGGAAGTATTGTGATAATTAGTCCAGCCTGAGGAGAGGACCCAACACAGATCTTTTAGGACTTGCAAGTTTGTCATGATGATTTCAAATGACACAGAAATCATAGCCCCTGCTACATCATTTAAATGGTTAACTGTCCTCCTTTTATGAAGGGCTCCTTTTAATCTGGGACAGCCTTGCTTCAGCTCTCAGCCGTGGGAGTTCATTACGACTTCACTTGATCTGTTAATAAACCACCTATTCAGGTCTCTGTATGCTGCTAAGTGTGAAACTGCAAACTCTCATTTTGAATGGAACACTGGCTGCTTTCTCTGTTATCTTTTACTTCCGTGGTCAATGAAACTTCACCAAGAGCTGACACGTAATTAACATGAAGACTAATGGAGTAAATGACTCTGATCCAAGCACCAGCCCGGTGAAGGAGTGTGATGGTAACAGCACAGGGAAATCCCTTCCCTTCAAGAGGCCAGGTCTACAGCACAGGAATTTCATTGTAAACAGCTGTTGGTGCAGCATCTTAAAAATGTGATGGCAAAAAAGCGATAAGAAGAATCAGTCTTCAGGAAAGGAGAGAGGGGCTTGCTTTTGTTGCAGTGTTGAAACTGCTTTAGGGAAATGGGACAGCACCATATATATCTTACACTCTCAGATTTCAGATCAATCATGGGTAGAATCACTCATGAGGGCTTTGTGCCTGTTTGTTTTTAACTACCAGACGTCCTTGGAGGGTCAATTTATAAATCTGGAGAACCTGCAAGATCTGGGAGCTGAGAAAGCTGTGCTTGAATTACTAGATGATCACGGAGCAATAGCCTTAGGCGTGTGGGACAGCAGTGCAATATAATCTTGTGTCTGCCAGGAAATAATGGGGTGGAGGGATCATAAAGGACGTGGAAGGGAAAGATAGTATTGTGCTGTGCTCAGATCAGGCTTCCTGGAATTTGAACTTGTCAGCCTGGTAAGCTCCTAGGTAGGAAAGGCTCACCCAAAACCTATGTGACAGAAATCTCTTATTTTATAATTACTTGCAGGCTGTGACAAAAACTGCTTCTTGTCCCTCTCTCAGCTAAACCAAGGAGGCTAAGGAGTGTGGGGCTGACCTATCAGGAGCCCAGCGAGGGATCCAAATCCAGGCCAAAAATAATGTGAGAACAAATGATCATCTTTTAGCTGTGATTTTGTCTTTTTTGGATGCTAGCTGCTCTGGATTCCATCATTAAAGACACAACAGTCTGCTTTTCAATGGTGCTTATGTGTAATAATTGGTGTGGTGCTGATATTAACTATGCTGGATACCACACGTCTCTTTTTTGGTATCCTTCAGTACTTCACTGCTTCCTTGGCAGTCTGCAGAGGTGATAATTGTGTGTAGAGTGGTTTCGCTGAGAGTTTTATTTTTTAAAAACTTAGTAGCTATTGTGTATTTCTGTCACAGCTTTTATTACGTTCGCGTGATGATTTGACAATTTTTATTTTCAAATTGACAGTTCCGATAATGATGTACCACTCAGGAAATCTGTAAATCTTCTGGTGGATAAATCCTCCGTATATTTTTGTTTAATGTATTTGGCAGCATTATAATGGATTTAAAATTACATTTATTGTGCGTGTTACTGCGTGACAAGGGATGGATTTCAACCATTCATTTCCCAGGAAACACAGCACTATTACTTGATGCAGAAATACTGCTCTTACATATAGGCTACTTATCACAATTTAAACTTGCCCTCTGACAGTGATTCATATTAAACCTTGCGTGCTCTGTGGCCAAACTGGAAAGCTCAGCAGGCACTGAGTATTATCAGGCTCTCATGCTGCAAGGGAAAAAGGTATGGATTATGATTACATTAAAGCTACTGTTTCCTGCTATACCACCTTAACATTACCCAGTCTTAAAGCCTCTCCCAACAGTGACCCACATGGAAACTCTGTGTCTGACCATGTCTGCTCTTCATATGGAAGGAGAAGGGCAGGACACCCAGCATCTCCTCTGCTCTTAGGCATGTCAAGGGAAGATTTTTTGATGAGTCCTAATCACTCCTATTTGTTACTCAAATCTGGCTTTGCAGATGGGAAAGACAATATTACCAACCACAGAATTGTGCAGGACACCTTTCCATCAAATTCACATTCAGGTCCCTTACAAATAGTTTTCCATTTTTATGTAACATCTTCTTCATACTGAGAGACTTCTGTGAGAGGCTTGGAATATATTGGGGGTCTAGGGATAGCCCGGAGGAGTTTCAATTAGCTCTCATAAGTTCATCGTGAATCATGAATTTACAGTGAAGTTCCAGTTTTGTGTGTCTTTACAACAGATTTGCTTCAACCCACACCTACCTATTCCTGGCAGAGCTCCTCTTAGCAGCTTGATGCTTTTCTAGCCTCCCACCAAACTGCACTGTCATCAGGGAGACTTACAGTGTTTAAATAGACCTTCTTATCAAATAAATGCCTCTAACTTCGTTACCACAACAAACGCATTCACTTCACACAGCTTCTTCATAAGTGACTGGCTGGCTTGTCAGTTAATTAGCCAGCATGGGCTAGTCACCAGTCATCAGAAGGCTTCCATGCTTTTGCCCTTCTTCTCCCTCCTCTCCCAGTGCATATCCAAGAGGCACTGCCTCTTCCATGCTTTGCCAAGGAAGGATTTCTTGGCCTCAGGTAAGGAATCTCAAACCTTGAGAGGCGTCTCAAGGGGAGATCACCACCATGCAGCCACATTGCATAGCAGAGCTCAAAGAAGGCTCTCTTGGGCTGTCATATTTATGGGATGAAATGGCAGGCTCATAGTCAAATTACATGCAATAGAAGAGGATATGTAACCATGGATGCTATTAACACGTGTGTGGCACATGTTAAACTTGGAAACGGCTTTCTCTCTCCTCTCTACCTGTGGTTCCCTCATGGCTTCCATTGGTCTGGGGCCACCAAGGGAAGAATGTTCCCTCCAGACTCCTATCATTTTTGAGCCCTACCAAAAAAACTCACAAAACAACATAAAAACAGAGCAAGTGAATGAAACATTTTCATTCTAAAATGTTCCAGAAAGGGCATGGGAAGTGGCAATATTTCAGTTCAATCACAAGATTTTATTTTGGCTTTGACATTTCTCCCCTGTGATTTAGACCTGTCTTTCCTCAGTAGTCCTTTATTTAGTGTGCGAGTGCAAGGGCAAGAACACAGAGAAAATTGATTTTTACCCTTCTTTCTTGTTTTATTCCCTCTGGTGAAACTTGCAGAACAGTTTTTGCTTTGCTTCTTATTTTTTTTTAATAAGAAAAAGGAAGTGGCAAGAAAATCCCTTTACTCTCTAGTTTGAGAAAATCAGGTGTTGGCCTCTTTTTACTCTAGTGAGGTAAAGCGTTGTTACTGCCGAACAGAGTGACTTTTTGTCTAGAACTGAGCTCTCTGATGCGGACATGATACCAGCATAACTATAACGCAGTCAGTTCTGTTTTTTCCTTAACTTGTGGTAGCTAGAGCTGCCAACATTTCTCCGCAAACAAGCCATCCTAATGTCATACCTGACTCGTGGTTTTGCAGAAACCTTTCAGACAGCTGTCCTTGCCCATTAGTCTCAAAACATTTCTGTGGCTGCCTAGCTATACATACAGTGGGGTGATTAATGTAATTTAATCTGGCTACAGCACCCCACCGCCACTCAGTTCTGCGGTCTGAAAGACCTCTGCCTTGTAAATACTGGATCAGAGACCCTACCGAATAGGAAATAGTGTGGTTGCGCTAGTTAAATCTAGTTAAATCTCTGTTTATAAGGTCAGAAAAGCTTCTGCCTGCCTGGGATGGAAGTGGTATTGCCCTGATGTTCCCAGTTTTCTCAGCTCTTCATTTTTCAGTGTTTTATTTATTATCTTTTCTTGGTCTGATAATGATAACTTGCTAGAGAGCTGTTAAAGTGAAGGAAAGTAGCATATACATCCTCAATCTGTTTTTTTCCAGGCACTAGGGCTCATTATGAACCACCTAGTTTCAATGTATTTTTTGTCTCTTTTTTTCTTTATCTAAAGCTCATTTGCTCTTCTTCAAAAACATTGTTTATATTACACCGCAGAATCTACACCACCAATCATAATTTTCTGGATGAAAGTTAGCAGACGATATGCTACAAACTAAATCAAAACTCGAATGGAAGCCTCGTGTATGGTAAAATTCACTAGAATACAATAATCATTAAATCATCCATGAAGCTACGGTAACTTTTTAGAAAATCTTAACTTTGATATTATTCATTGGGACTTTAAAGAGAGTAATTAGCATTTTTTTCTCCTTTATCACCACTGCTGATACTCTTTCTTCTTGCCTGAGAATCTTCTCTCTGAAACACAACAAAACATTACAAAGAAATATTGATAAATTCAGTGTGGGTGAGTAATATCAACTATACCAAGTGTTGTGACACAATTTCTCCCTCTCATCAGCAACTGCTCACACAAGTCATATTTAGGAAGGTCGCAATCGTGTGATTTGTGCCACTGAATGCAAATCCTTGACTTTCTGCTCGGTGCTAGCCATGAATTCCTTCACCTTGCACTTACCCCAGGGCTGTGAACACTTGTTCTCTCCTACAGCAGACTACAAGGGTTGAAGAAATTTATATTTCTTGCTAACAACCACCCATTTTATTGTTGGCATTACCATCCTTCCCGGCTTCCTAAGAGAGAAGCAGCGCTAAACAGCTGGGGATTTAAATCTTTCCTCTGGTACAGATGGAAAGAGAACTTTACTCCTAGTAGGACTACTCCCGGTGTTCAAATCCATATCCTTCACGAAGAAAAACTTGTGCCCTTGTGTCCACAAATGAGTGTAACCTCAAATTTGAGGAAGGCCATTATCTAATGAGATCAGCAGAAAACACTTTCACCCGCACTTGTAACCTTCAATTCATTCTCCTACCAGTTATTTTTAAGGTGTGTATCTTCCTGACCCAAGGCAATGAGTAAATTGCACGTTACTAAAAGCCTTGAAATGGCTGGAGATAACAGACTTTCCTGTAACAAGAATAGACTGAAAAATGATTTCCAAGAACTTTTATGAGTTCCTGTATTATTATTATTTGATTATTCCATTTCCTCTGTAACTGCACAACTGTAAGACAGCACAGCAACTATAACCACTTGGCACCTTAAAGCAAACTCTTCTCATCTTTATGGAGAACTGAGCTTATTTTGCTTAACATGGTTATTCTAAAATGTTAAGCATCTTATCCAATCTATTCTCTTCTATTCCCAGACCAATCCATCATACCTCAATAGGCTGAACTGCCACAATGATTTCCAAAAGTCCTTCAACAAGGTTCCAAAGAGCGTCTGGCTGAAACAAAACACCAATTCTCAAATGGTGAAACTTAGATGAGTACCCTTAAGGAACAAAACTTACATTCAGAATCTTCCAAAATATTTTTAAATGGTTTTATTTATTTTGTGAAGTAAACAAAACAATTACTTCACAAAAACCTGGATTTATATGAAGAGAGCTTTCAGTCGTATTATATATTACTCTAAAACTGGTGAGTCCTTTGAAAAAGCTCTTGGTTGTCTTCCTAATTCTCGTTTTTGCTGCTATTTAAAATAGTGGTGAAAAACACGCTCACTCTAATTTGGACAGAGATAGCCCAGCCTAATTCTATACGTTATTTCCAAGTAGCCTGATCCAAAAATCCATTGAGGTCATTGATTTTTAAATGTTTTTGGCCTCCAATAAAAAAAAAATACAGTATCTTATTTGGTAGCTTCAGGCCATTTGCTGCTATCAGCCACAAGCGTTATTTACCCTCTCCATGGGTAGAAATCGAGCTAAAGGAGGCAGCCAAGTATTTTAGTCCAATTTTTCACGGTCTTCATGGAAATGAAAGAAGGGAACAAAATCCACATATTAAAACTGGCTCATCTCCATTTAATTCAGATGGGTCACAGTTCATTTCATACATTCCTAAAAAGATATACTTTTGCTAGCAATGATTCTGGAATTTATGTAAATAAGCAAGGATAAGATTTATCCTTATCTGCAGTGACTAACCTGTGGATGGACACCAGTTTATAATGTACTTTTAGAAGATTTTTCTTCTAAAATAACCATAAATATGTTAAAATTGAAGTCTTAGAGTTTTATCCTCTTCCTGGACTACAACAGCATATTCAATGTGACTAATCCGTTCCCACCTCAGTTCTGTATTAGTCAGTGAAACACATCCAATTAGAACATTTGGTGACACAACATCCAAGAAGTTAAAAGACAAAAAAGAATAAATCACACTTCCTCCTCTAAGATTAGCCATATGAGAAATGGATTAATAAATAAAAACCAATTAGTGACACATTAAAACATCCAAAATACATTTCCTAAAAGTCTCCAAGCTGAATGTTCACATCTTGCAACAAATGGGTAGACGTACTTCTCTGGGATGGGTTTCAAAATGTAGTTACAAATGTCAGCCAAGGAGTCTGCATGTTTTAATATCTAAACTCTTAACTGTCTCTCTTCCTCTTCTTTTTTTTTGTTTTCCTCTTCCTTTTTATTTTTAACCTCTGAATATCTTCTCAAGTAAGGGGTTTGAGTTTTTGAACCTATCACTCTGATCATGATGTTGAAATCCTCATAATCTCTGCTTGCCACCCAAGCAGACCCCTTGCAACTGAGACAAATTCTTTTCTTTCTTGGACTTGAATTAAGGCTGATTTTATTTTGCAATTAGAGCTGGTCAGAGAATGAGTATTACTTTTTGTGGCAGTTTTGGGAGCTTCCAAATTTGTCCTTGTGCTTCTAGAACAGGCAATGAATGTGTCCGAAGGTGTTTGGGAATGAAGAACTTTAGGAGAATTTCTGTCTATACTCAAAGTGCAAGTAAATGGCCATACTTCGAATATAGGATGCAAGCGTTTCTATCAAGAAGAGAAGTTAATGAAGAAGGTTATATCTGAAGGTGTCACAATAGTTTGCACAAAGCTTTCCATAAAGTATGCTGTTCTTAACATTTTTAGTATTTTTTGCAAAATCCTTGAGATTTATATGTGGGAATTGGAACTGTGACTTTCACAAAGCTTAGAAAAATGGTTCAAATATTTTTTTTAATGAACATTTTTGTTTGCTTTTAATTTCATTGCAAAAGTAGACTAGACAATGGTGTCTAGCATTGCCAGAAAGTTGTATGGGCAGGATATTATTGTAAAGCTGTATTTCTAAACTGAGCTACATCTCAGACAGGGCCTGTTCAGACCTTGTTAATGATAACTCCAATTGCCATGATGGAGTTTGTGGCTATGTCCTTTGTAGGATGACTTCCAAAGGAGAAGCAGTGATTCTCTATTAAGTTAGGAAACAACAAGCAAATATTATCATGATGTACGGCCATTATTACTATCTGCATCAGTGTCCTTTCCCCCCATGCCAGTGCTATCTTTGTAATGAATTTCCCCCTTCTAAACCTACAAAATATCCTCTGGTGAAATTTCACAACTGGACATTTCTCCACTATTTTCAGACACTAAATCTGGTTAGATTTAACTCAATCTGATTAGAACCACAGCAGCAACATCAAGACAGATATCATCTCTGGACTGCACTTTCATTACTCTTGGACATGGCTGCAGGCTTTTTGGTGAAGTTTTGCAACTCAGTTGAGTTGTACAGGTGGCTTTCAGTCCCCTGCTCACCCATCACTGGAGGGTTAGGAAAATGGTAAATGAGATGCCTATATTGGAAAGGAAATGAAGATTATTTCATATCTGTTCTCATCCCACATCAGAGTTGCAGTGAGATCCTTCAAAGGTTTCCATCAAACACCCCAGTAAAAGAGACATACAAGTCAAATATCTTCGAGGGATTGTTTTGTGTTGGGTTTGTTTCTTTTTGTTATGGAAACAATTTTTGCTCAGTTTTGTTGTTTTCTTTTAAATACACGTGTGATTAATCCTAGTTTTGACATGCTGTGGAGGTAGGCAGCCTTCACTTACCTAGGATGCTAACACATTGCTTCTTTTTCTTGTGTTCTTTTCACACACAAATGTCAACAGCGCTAAGCCATTGTAAACAAGAGTGGTGTAGCAAGTGCCTTGAATAATCACTGAAGAGGAAAGATTTACTGCTGAATAGATGTGCTGGCTGCCAGCACCGAGTCTCATTTTTCAGCTGTTCTTCAGACTATTAAATTATCAACAGGTGTTCGCTAATGGGAAAAGTTGTATGGTGTTGATGCTGCGGTGCTGATTCATCCCAACACTGCGTGCACCAATACACGTTCAGAGGGAGGCGCGGCATCAACAAGGCTGTGGAAAGCAACCTGTAATGCTTCTTTTCCTTCCAGATACGGCAATGTTGTCCTCCCTGTCCTACCTTCTTCCAGGAGTCTCATTTTAATGGCACCGTAGTGGTTTTTGGAAGGTGTTGACATCCCGCTAGGAGAATGGTAGAAAGCCAATGTTGAGAGGCTGGGTATTTGCCTCAGAGTTAGGCTAAAAATTTCAGAGGATCTATGCCTGGAGGCAGATTTCTTGAGGATTAGATGTACAAATTAGCATAACTCTGAGCTCAAGCTAAGAAATCTTATTTAAGTTAAAGCAGGGAACTGAAACCAAGTTTCCCAGTTTACAGACACCTGTCTCTTCTCAAGGTCATTTAGTTTTCTTTCACATACAGCATTGAAAGCACTATTAAATTCCTGATTCTAACAATGCTTTGTAGCAATGAGTTTCACAAGGGAATGTGTAGTGTGGGAAAGTTTTTCTCATAATCAGCTTTCAATTTTCCGTCCTTAAATTTCAATTCCTGCATGGGAAGAATTGTCGCTTCCCTTTACAGCACATTTGGATACTGTGGGTACCTTTATTGAGGCACGTCCTGCATTTTTATGTTCTAAAATTAACAACTTGAATTTTTGACTCTCCTTAAAGAGACATTTCTTTACAGTTGGTTAATTCCCTGGGTCAGTTTCTATCCTTGGCATATAGTGCTTTGTGACCCCATTGATGAAGAACCACCACTGGTGTAGCATTTTCAAAATAGATTTCCTTATTATCTTAAATATTTTTTTGTAGCCGTCTTTTTCTTGGGTAGGAGGAATACTCAAGTTGTTTTCTTTTTCATGTTGAAATAGCAAATTTAAAACTTTGTAGAATATAAATTATTCCTACTGCATACATTACTTTGTCAACATTAAATTTCACTTACCATTGCATTTCCTATTCTCCTAGTTTGCTTATGTCTTTGAAAGTGCTGATAAGGTCTGATTTAGACAGGGGAAGGTGAACTGCTTTTTTCATGTGACTGTTCATTGCCTTCTTCAAACTTTACAAAAGTTCTAGTTCTTCATTAAGGTGAGATGAATTTTGCATGTTAAGCAGTGATTTGGTCTCTTCACTACAGATGAAGACTTTATCTTGCTTCTTTGCAATTATAGCAGTGACTGGGCAAAGAATGAATGCTATGTGAAATTCTAAGTAAATACATTAACAGATTTATGAGATGAAACTAATTTAAAATTGGATTCTCCTCTAGCTGTAGTAGTAAGCATCAATACTTTCTTAGCCAGGAAAAAATATTGCTACGCAGCTTCTTCAGATGTTCTATGTACTCAGCCCATTCAAAAGCCCTAGAGTCAAAATGGGGGAAAATTATAATTTTTTTTATCTAATGTATCATTTAAAGTAATTGTATTCTGATCTCCAGTCACAGTATCCATTATGCATTAATCATCACTGCATAATTATTATTGCATAGCTTCATTAAAAGCAGTCAGTTTCTGTGTTGGTGTAGGGTGTTTCCACACCTCAGTTTACTTATCTTAAATTAAACTTTACTTCTGAATTTTCTGGATTCATAGTGTCTAAGTTGGAGATAATTACAATGACTCTCTGATGTTTATTTGGTCTCTTCCTTAAATTGCTTCACTGAGCTTTTAACCTTGCGGTCACTTTAGCACAGTTTCAGTTAGAAAATTAATGAACGCACCAAGTTTAGGCTGGCCCTGGAACAGCATCTCAGCGTTCCCCTCCATTACCTCTCTGCCCCAAGGAAACCATTTACTCCTGTTCTTCGCTTTGTGTCTTGTGGCCAGCACCCTGCACCGGTGTCGTCCCCTCAGGAGCACCAAGGAGTGGCATTGGAGCAGGGGTGGCACTTCAGGTAAAGGCAGCATTGGGGATTTTTAGCTGTTTAGCTGGGGATATTTAGCATTTTTAGCTGTTAAAAATACTGGAAACAGACCCAACAAGCACAGCAGTGCTTCAGTTTACCTATTGTTTACCCTATAGTGGTCTATATTCATCTACATGGCCATATTTTAATACTTCCCGTCAACACTTCCTACTGCAGCTTGTCTCAGCCTCATGTTTTTATTACATTTGCCTTATTTTAAAGTCTCAGCTAAGATGCTTAATTAAATTAGGGACCATTTGTTGCTTGGTGCTTTTATTTGATGAAAAGTCATAACTGTTACTGGAAAAAGTGCCTTTTTACCTCTGAAGGGAACTTGCAGCATCGTTGTCTGGTCTCAAAGAGAGAGATGTGTTCTGGCATCCCAAGGCATGGAGCACCTCTCTTGTGAAGACAGGCTGAAAGAGTTGAGATTGTTCAGCCTGCAGAAGAAAAGGTTCCAGAGAAACCTTTTTGCAGCCTTTCCATACTTAAAGGTGGCCTACAAGAAAGCTGGGGAGGGACTTTGCACCAGAACATGTAGAGATAGGACAAAAGGTAATGATTTCAAACTAAAAAAGGGTAGATTATACTAGATATTAGGAAGAAATTCTTCACTATGAAGGTGATGAGACACTGACCCAGGTTGCCCAGAGAAGCTGTGGGTGCCCACTCCCTGGCAGTGCCCAAGGCCAGGTTGGACAGGGCTTGGAGCAGCCTGGGCTGGTGGAGGTGTCCCTGCCCATGACAGGGGTTGGACTGGGGGAGCTTTAAGGTCCCTTCCAACCCAAACAACTCCATGATTCTATGAAATATCTACTAGTCCCTTGCAAGGCAATACATTTCCAAAAGGTGATGTTTTTTCCCCCCCAGGTAATTTAAAAACCTGGTAAACTAGGTTTAGGAACCAGCAGGCTGTTTTAGCAAACAGGTTGTGGCCACGTACGGAGCACTGAACTGCATGGCTTGTGTGTAAAATGATTTCCAGACCCAATTTCTCTCCTTTCTCTCCCACTAAAACTCTCTGAGGCCCAGGATAGGCAAAATCCTATTTAAGTCCTAACTACTTGCCTGGTAACAGAGCAAAAATCCAATATCCTAAATGCAGGAATTTCTGACTGGTGGTAGAAGCGTATGCATAGCGTATTAGCACAATGTCACAGAGCCGGAGATGCCTAAAACATATCTGATACAGATTTTCCTCTGGCTGCAGTGAGTGTGTCTGAGCTGATAGCATCGAAAATATTTGCTGATTTGGTAAGAGGACACATAATAACTATAATTCCTTAGAATAGATTAAGTGTAAATAGTTGGTATATACAGAATTCATAATGAGGTTTGAGTGAAATAAAGAATTTGTGTACTCGTGTTTGGAGTGTTACGGCCACTTTGCTTATATCTGCCTCTTGACAAGAGCTTAGGAATCCAAGTCTTTTTATCGCACCACTTCATCGCACATTTTTCTCGGTGAATTTATATGTATGTATGTATTTATGCATCTGTATCTCTCCCCATGTACCTCCATCTGCACTGAACATCCGAAGAGAAGAAGCATTTCTATTTTGCAAAGTTTTGAGGGAGGTCTCCTGTCTATTCTGGTTATCAGGAAAGAATAAAATAATAATTGACAAAATGATGCCCAGATCAATTTTATTATATTTAGATTATGTGCATTAAATCTGTCCACGTCACCCCTCAGCCCCTAGCTACCTGAATACCAGTTAATAGATGACCAGCTAACTATTTGGCACCTTGAGTAGTTTCATTTCTTTCTTAGGTGACTTAATAAATAACTAGAAAAATATTCAGAAGGCCCTGTCTAGCATTCATGACCTAAATTCATTAGCTATCTAGCATTCATTAGTAAAACCACAGCTATTTGAAGAAAATGAAAGGAATATGAAGCAACATAAGCTTTTTTCGTTTGCTTTAGAAGATTCCTGCCGTATTTTCTTTGAGGGGTTATAGAGTAAAGGGTGGAGGAGTCATCTAACTCTTCAAGCGGTTGTTGAGAGGTCTGGTTGGTACAGAACAGCCTGCTGTGTGGTAGAGAAACAGAGAAGTTCTCTACTCCTGGCATTTAGTTACAGCGTTTTGACTGCTAGTGGAATGAAATAAGTATTGAAGATGGTGCTTTGAATTTTTTTGGCATGTTTTCTGGGAATTAACCAGTATGGTGGGTGCCTAGTCTGGGCGATGCCTTCTAGCTATATGGGCTTAACAGAGCTACCTAACAAATGTGCAATGACAAGGTCACTGTTGTTCTCCAGACTAGAACTGTTGCTGGGAATACTTGGTTGAGTAAGGCAGTTTGGGATAACAATATGGTGACACAACACTATGTGATTAGCCTTTTCCTTGATGCAAAAACATGTGCTCGGTGTGCAGTTTGACCATGAGGATGTGCTGCAGACACCTTCCACTCACTTTTCCACCTTTCCCTTTTATCATTCATTCAGGCTTTCACCTTGCCCTCTCTCACACGCCTTCTTTCTCACCTCTTCAGTGCAAACTATATTCTGTCCTCTTTTACCAGGAACTTATGGTTAGTTATCCTTGCACTATCTTTTGGGGATTTGAAAAAGGAGTATGGAAATGCAAGGATACCCTAACATTAGCTCAAGAATTTAGCTCAACGTGGGCTGGTGCTGAGCTGCCAGCCTTTCTCTGTGTCTGAGCAGACAACAACAATATTATATTCTTCTTATCAAGATATGAGAGAACAGAAAAAGAGCTATTGTAGGCTTTAACTGCATACATTAGAAGTCATTTCCTCTTAAACCTCACACTATATCAGTTAGTCCAACCCCAAGGATTCCTGTATTCTGTCACTACCAATCATGTTCACTGAATAAATCACAGCTGTATTGCTTCCACAGCTGATAGCAAGATACAAGTTCACCAAAGAGAAGGGTTAAACACTTATCTATTTTACTAATATTTTCAAATGCAATGAGGCATCATTAAAATCCAAGCAGTCCTCAATACTATCTTGCTAAATTAACACATACTTTTAAGAACAAGCAGAAGATATTTGAGTAAGACCTATCACGATGTTTTTCTTTTATCCTTAGGTGTAACCAACAGTTGCTCCTTCCTGACCATGTTCACTTTTCAGGAGTGCTGTGTTTGGTTCGGGGATGCACCAGAAGTATAATGTTTCTAGGACTGGAAAAGAGAAAAAGTGGAAAGAGTTTCAGTTTAGGCATTCACCTTTCCAGTGAGATACACTTCTTTTTTTAAATCTCTTGCATGAAATAAGAAGAGTATATAAAAATAAAGGGCAGTTTGAATTATTGCTATGCCCAGCCTACTGGTAAACTATGAAAATCCCTACAGTATCTAACTATTGAAGTGACTGATACTATTAAAGATGTTGGATGAAATTTTAATCCTAGATACATCTGCAAGCCAGAATATTTCAAAAAGGCAACATTAGGAAGTCAGCTTATTGCTGTTGCAGGAGTACTGCTGTTGAGGAGACTCAAGCAGTTACTAGCCATGGATATTCAAGCCCTGACTCCCTGTGCAGTTGGCAGAGAGATGTAGTTACAACTTCTAAGTGTAGTCAGTTTTTCCTGGTCAGCATCTATCCGTAGCTTTTGATGCCATAATACCTCTGGGTTTCTGAGTCACACTGTAACAGATCTAGCGTGACATTCTCAAAACTGCCAAAGGTTTCCTCCTTTTTTCTGAATATATTGTTATCCATTCAGATCTTGGCATGAGAAGGGAGTCGTGTATAGAAATACTTACGTGTAAATTTAATAATTACTCATAGGCATTTAATAAATTGGTTTAAGTTCTAATAAGTCAATAGTTTGCTTATAATTGCGTATAACATTTCC
>NW_010196857.1:40052-65031 GCF_000695765.1 Mesitornis unicolor
TTCATAAACATCTATTACACATGCTGCTCATGTTGGTAATATACCATAAAATATCTACTAATCAACTATTAACCCTTCGAAAACCTTTGTGACTTTCTTTGCAACACAGAGTGGAAGCAAAGCAAGCATAGTTGTCATGTGAAAATGTGTATGAACTAAAGATCGTTATGATATGATCCTTAACTGATCCATTGATTTATTCACCACAGTAAAAGAGTCACAGAAAGGTTGAGGTTGGAAAGGATGTCTGGAGGTCATCTGGTCCAACTCCCCTGCTCAAGCAGGGCCACCTGCAGCAGGCTGCCCAGGACCATGTCCAGACATGAATATTTCCAAAGAGGGAGACTCCATGACCTCTCTGCCTACCTGTGACAGTGCTGTCACCTTCACAGTGAAAAAGTGTTTCCTTATGTTCAGAGGGTGAAACACAAAAACTGTGTTTCAGTTTGTGCCCATTGTCTCTTGTCCTAGCACTGAGCATCACTGAAAAGATGCTGGATTTTTCTTCTTTGCACCCTCTCATCAGACACTTGGCTGCCCAGAGCTGTAGTGGAGGTGCCATCCCTGGAGATATTCAAGGCCTGGCTTGATG
Source organism: Mesitornis unicolor (assembly GCF_000695765.1). Taxonomy (NCBI): domain Eukaryota; kingdom Metazoa; phylum Chordata; class Aves; order Mesitornithiformes; family Mesitornithidae; genus Mesitornis; species Mesitornis unicolor. The sequence continues at coordinate 40,645 of NW_010196857.1, forward strand.
GGGCTCTGAGCAACCTCATCTGGTAACAATGTCCCTGCTCATTGCAGGGGTTGGACTGGATAAGCTTTAAAGGACCCTTTCAACACAATGCATTCAGTGATTCTATGATTCTATTGGTACATATTTATGAGGTCCCCTTGTATGTTTCCTTCTCCAGGGAAAACAGTCCCAGCTCTCAGACTTTCCTCATGAGAGATGCTCCAGAGGAAGGTTAGCAAACTATAGCAGTCCAACTAAAACTAAATGATGAAGGGAGAAACACTTGCCTAATCAGGTCCGGACATTATTACATGCCTTACTGTAACAAGGCATTTCTGAGCGGAAAATAGCCCTCTGCTGTTGACACAGGAAGTGAAGAAGAGAGAAATGAGAAGAAAGAAGGTTTTCATTTTATTTTACTCTGAAATGCATTTATCTTGGGTCTGTTCATCTCTTGCTTGTTTGTGTTTGTGTTTGCTTTGTTTTTTTAATTTTCATTCTTTCTTCTCATATTTATTCTCCTCAGCCCAACGGTGTTGACGGAAATTCTTCGTATCTCCAGTTTCATTTCAATGGGTAGGCTTGGTGGAACAAAGTATTATTCAAAATCATCAGGATGGACAGAATCTGCCCTGGCACTTTTCAAAGGACTCTTTCTCAGGGTTGCAGAGAGAGAAATATTTTGGCTGACTGGCTTCTTTAACTTCTGCCTACTTTGCAGATATTTGGGAATTATCCCAAATACTGTCCACTTCTCTAAGGGGCTGCCTGAATAGGAAGTGTCTCCTACACAAAGCAGTGTTACTTTAGGGGAGGAATTGTTGCTTGGCATGTTGATGTACTTTCTGCTGATGTAGTGGGGTTCAGTGCTTTATAATTGTCACTTTGATGTTTTACTGTGGACTGCTGATAAAAATGGGGATTGGGGAATACTGCTGATCCCACTCCAAAACAAATATTACCATAGAAAGAACTAAAATGGAGTCTGTTGGTTTCTGCTTGGAATATAAAGAAGGTGCACTGCAAAGAAAGTGTTAGTGGATTTATTATTAGAGTACTTTTTTCACTTCAGTTTTGCCTTAGTCCTGCAGGTAGCGGCACCGTAACAAATTTGTCATTGTTCCAAACCTTGCACACACTGATAGCATAGGAGGTTCAACCTGAACATGATGAAAAGCTTTGTCACTGTGAGGGTGCCAGAGCATGGCCCAGGCTGCCCAGAGAGGTTGTGGAGTCTCCTTCTCTGCAGACATCCAAAACCCGCCTGGCCGTGTTCCTGTGTGACCTGGTCTGGTGATCCTGCTCTGGCAGGGGTTGGACTGGGGGAGCTTTCCAGGTCACTTCCAACTCCTCATATTCTGTGTGATCCTGTGTGTGTGATGCTACTCACTAGACTGACCTTCTTGACGTGCAATGGACATATTTCTCATCATGCAAGTCAGAATGATTTAAATTTCTACATTTTAATTCTTCCCATTTCACTTTAAAATTTCCCCTCTTCCTTCTATTGGAAATAAATATTAGTTCTATAGGATTAAAATAGCCAAACACTTATACATAGGAATGAGTCAATTTCTTTCAGATTTTATGAATTTCTTACAGTTCTGTGCATTTTGGTCAAAAAATATTGCTTTAAATTAGGCTCAGAGTTTACTAGAAATCATTGCTTCTGTAGCTAAAGATGTATTCGGAGATTAAATATGAGTCTTAAATGTATAATTTAATTCCAGCAAACAATTAAGTATCAGAACCCGCTTCCATTTCTGTTGTGTAATAAGCTCAGATCCCAGCCCACAGCATCATCAGCTGTGTCCAGCTGTGTCTCTTGACTGTCGCAGTTGTAACTCTTCTATGAAACTGGTGTTGGCTTTGGCTCATGCAATATCACACGTTTGCCCAACGCCATCAGCATCACCTGCATCCTGAAATACTGCTGTCTTCTCCCCTTCTGAGTCCAGATTACCTGCTCATAGCTCACCCATTCTAGACACCCTTTTGTATTACAGTTTTTAGAAACAAAGCAATGCTTCAGGTGATTAAGTTTTGGATGTTGGCGGAAGGTTTAAATTGCAAGGATCATTTTTTTAATCCAAGTTAAAGTAGGTAAAAACCATAGGTGCACACCAGCTCCAAAAGTCAGGACTTGCCACTGTCTTTCCAATCAGACTCACTGCCCAGCACCTCTGATACTAGCATTTAAAAGGGGTTTTTCAAAGAGTTTCAATGCCATTTCAGATTCTCACGATAAACTACCATTGGAATTGCTGGAACTGCTAAATATTTTTTAAAACTTACCTTTTACATAGCTTTTTCAGAAGCGTTAGGTTAAAACTTTTCTTCCACAGATAGTAACATATTTGATTTGCTGTTGCTCCCAAGCTAGGGAAGGTCTGTTGTGGGCTGTTTTTAGACAATATTGTTGCTTCAAGCTTCATACTATGACTTCCAATCTGGTTCACTGGTTCTGATTTACTCCAAGGAAGAAAGAGCCCCTTTTATTCACTTGAGAGGCTGCTTAATTGGGCTATATTAGAAAACTTAGCAGATAATAATAATAGCTGTTTACAGAATATAAAATACTCATTAGCTGAAACTACTACTGTCTTGATATTAATAATATAAAATAACTTTAACTTGAGGACATGCGTTGGGCTACAGTTTTGGGATTATTTTAGTGATGGGGATGTTTTTGCTTGGTTTAGGTTTGTGTTTGGGGTTTTTTTTGAGGAACTGTCTTCTTCCTTTCTACATTATAAAACAACCTCCAGATAGGCAGAGCTGTGCTTAAATTATTCATTCAGGTAACTGTTATATCATCCAGGCTGTCTAGGAAAGTTTACTGTCATCTGAACTTTTCACCAATTACCAGGCAATCATTTTCTCAGGGCAAGAGATGGTAAAGAGATGAGTGAATAATGATTAATCGCAATTACAGCGGCGAGTCTCTCTTGGGATTTTTGACATCATGACTGAGGGTTAAAAGGAGCTGCTTTGAAGGGAAGATTTGTAGCTGGGGTGCCTAAACCCCATGGATGTTGCTTCCGAAGCAGGCATATTTCAGCCACTTCTGAATCATGGAGCATTTTACATTGTCAATAATGAAACATTTGCAAGCAATTGCAGATCCCCTGTGTGCAAAGCTGTCTTCTGATTTTGACAACTCACTTCAGTCTTCCTTGGCAGAGTGCACCAACGATGGAAAACGGTGGCTGTCCAACACAGAGCTTTTAAACCATGAGCATTTAAATATCACAGAAGTAGAACGGTTGTACGGGCTTCTCATAGTGCTTCCTGGCACTGAAGTTTTCCATCATTGCTCACTGGTATCTGAATGAATGGATATCATGGCTGAAGAAGAAGAGCAGGATGCATGGGCAGCTGGGACAGAGCAGAAGGTGGGGTCAGTAGACGGCTGTGGTGGAAATTTGTCGCATTCTGTTCCCACCTTGTCTAATAACCAAATGCCAAGCATGTGGGTTAACTAACATTGCTGAGTTAATTATCTCTTGGCGCTATGATAGCAACAGTTTCCAACCTCATGCTGGGCTGGGTGGGTTTGCCACAACCATACAGTTTATATCAGACAAAAGGAAATACAAACTTAGAGGAAAATCAAGTGTGTCTACAAAACTAAATCCCAGCAGGGCTGGGCAAAGGACTGGGCTTCTTTAAGGCTAGCCATGGGTACAGAAATGAGTACATCACTTTGATTTATTCAGCTCGAATATGAACTGACAGAAAGTGAAACACATTGGAGGTTAGTCTTGAAGAAGTCCCTTCCCTGGAGAAAGCTAAGAAGTTGAATACTCAGTCTGTCCCTTTTTTCCTCTCCAATGTACCCTAGTGACATGAGAGCAGCACTCACTCTTATGGAAAATTGGAAGATGGGAGAAGGCCCTTGATGTTGAAATGTAGCCACAGCACAGTAATATCTTTCAAGGTCTTGGCAAAGACAGCTTTCAGAAAGCAACGTTCTAGTGTATGCTCCCTTGAGAGGGCACAAGTTAGGCTTAAATTTCGAAAATTACTTGGCTTTGACACAGCTCTCTCTCGAAAGAGAAGGCAACCCAGGGAGTGAACTCCTCCCTTTCCAGCAGTACATCGGTTCAGCCAATCTTTTGGAAGCCTGCATTAGACATGGAGAACCTTCTAGTGCTAAGAGCTTCCCGCCAGATTTTATGGATTTCAGTCCAAAGCTAACAGATTTTGAAGATTCTCTTCCCACACTCTGTTCTCCTTTGGCAGCCTCTACAGTAGTCATATGGAGCAAGGGATGGTATTTCAAAATGTTGTGGTTAGCTCGTACAACCCTATTGACCATCTTCTGAATGAATGTTGCAGCAATATTTCATATGGCTGCTGTCTAGGGGGCTTTTAAGAATTCAGAATCATAAAGATTTTGCCTTAGGCTATGAAGCAATGTTAGAAGAATGAGATCTTACAACAATTTAACAAAATATTTTTTTGGCAGATCGATACAGACTTCTTCTTGATCTGCAGCTCTGGTAAGAGAAGGCAACAAACTAGGTAGATGCCGGAGGATAAAGAATAGTATAGAACAAATTACGAATGCTGTTTTTTATATTGGAAGCTCAGCCTTACTCAGTTCTGGGTACTTGATCTCAAAAAGGATAATATAGAACTAATTAAGGTTCTACAAGAATCAATAGAGGTATGGAAAAATGCTTGTAAAAAGGATATTGGATTAATTGAGGCTTACAGATCCGGTGTGCGACTGCTGCAGTTCAAAGCAATGTTGAAACTGCCATTGATCTTAATTGAAAAACATCAATGACCAAACCAACAGAAACACAAAAGTTAAAAGAAGGATATTATGAAGAGGAACTCACAACTGTTCTGCAGAGGAGGAACTAGGAACTCCAGACAGTAGCAAGTAATATTAAACCGTTTGATGAAATTAATATTTCTGCAGAACATGCACAATGAGATAATGCTTCTTATGACCATCAGAAGCTTGAAGGCCAGCAGTCTTAGCAGGGGCTAGAAGAAGAGTTGTTTTATTAAGAAAGATACTGTATTAAAATGGCACTTCTAAAGGAGCATCAAATGGTAAAGGCTTTGGGACTCTTCCAAACACTCAGACCTTGAGCCATTTAACATTGTCTCCCTAGCAAATGAGGATAAACATCATCAATGTCCATATTCTATCTGGTGCTTTATAGATTCTTATATGTTAGGTGACAGCCCCTCTCTCAGGAACAGGAGCTCATATTGGATGTTCTGGATCTGCCGGACAGCTCTTGAGTTTCTACACTTGGCAAAGGAAAACTCTCCCAGAGTCTGCATCTCCTGAAACCATGTCCCTCCAGCTGAGGACACTGCACTTGCATATGTGTTGATTTCTCATATAGTTTAAGAAATCCCTCAAGAGGCTTTGTCTATTCAGTAAGGATGGAAAGGAAGTCCTGGCCCCTGGATGGAAATAAGACAGTGCCTGTTCTCACGACTTTCCTCATTTTGATGGTCTGTTTTGCCTCCTCATGCCTTAGACCCTGCCCACCCCAATCTTACTTCTAAGCTGTATTTGCTCCCCTGTCCCATTCTGTAACTCTATCTTCGCAGGGTTGATTGGTGCCATTCCTTTTTGTCCAGCCACATGGTGCCATTCTCAAAAGGGGCCCTGTTAAAGCCAAACGACACAAGCTCCGTTTGTGTTTTCAATTACAGACGTGTATTAAATCACCACCGGCACTAACAGGACTGACCCCTGTCTGCACCTTTCAGACATGGGTGAGGCAGCCTTTGATGTCAGCTTTACAGGCTCCTGCTCTTGGCATTGCACAGGAGCTCTTTCTGCCTCTGGTCGTGATTGGAGACAAATGTCTATTTCCTATTCAGTGATCCCAGGACAATGTACGGTGGCAGGTATATTTTAATTAGCTTATTTTCCAGGGGTTTTGTTCCTTTTTGACTGTTTTTATTGCCTTCAAAGAGTGGGATTTGGAAAAGAAGGTAGAGAAAATAAAATTGTCTCAATCAAAACTAGGATGGAGGAAAAAAATAGGAGAGATGATAATGTTTTAAAAACCATATCTGGATGAGAAGGAACTGTAATGAATAAAAATTATGACTTTTAATTTGTGTAACATTCTGAACCAGGACTTCTAGCGTGTCAGATTAGGTAACCTCAGAAATCCCTTCCAAAGTAACTTTTTAGATGAGTCTTTGTTTCATCACGTCATGTAGCTATTGCATGGACATTTGAGCAGTATGGTTACTACCCGGCCAAGAAGGATTTCTTTTGCACAGTGTCTTTGCATTTCACCCCATTTAACCCATTTCAAGTTTCTCTTAACCTTACTGGTGAATTCTGTGAGTCTTCCCAGTGGTTACAGCAGCGGTATCATACCACTGTTACTGATGTGAACAAGCTCCAGTTTAGCCCAGATTCTCCCTTACATTACTTTCAGCATTTCTGAAGAATAAATGATATCAATACATCTTTAAGAGCTCAGACTGAATATCAAATATATCAGTTGTAAGCACTTAGCATATTTGGATCATAATGAGAAAATTCATTGCTGTTCCTGCAGCTGCTGCAACAGACAAGTTGATCTGACAGATGTATAAATTTATAAACTAGGAGGAATGAGTATGTTACCAATAGTTAGAGATGAATGTATTTCACCATAGGTGAATCTAAAAGAGCAGATTCCTGAGTTTCCTATGATGAACTGTCTGGGTATATTTCCCTTTAAAAAAACCCCAAAATTGTTCTTTTCTGGTGCCATGAAATGCAAGAATATGCTTTAGTTTTGTTGTAGCAAGGCTTTAAGTTTGTGACTGTTACTTGTAATCAGAAACAGTGTTTTGTTTTGTTTGTCTGGTTGTTTTTTTTTAACCAATATTCTGTGTCAGGATCAGGTGGTTGATTTGATTCCAGTTTAGGTTTACTTGTTCGATTGCATAATGTAACCATAGGCTGAGTGTAGGAGACGCATGACTAGCTTTGGCTGAGTCAGAAGCCGAACTGTGCCACAGGAATTTTATAACTTGCTACTAGAAGAAAGTGAAAAAGTATTGCCCAAATTTTTACCTGGGCCTTAAGCAAACACCTGTATTTACATAGTTAATCTTTTGCCTGTAAGTCAGTTTTGTAAAGACGTTCATTTCATTCCCCATCTACTATAATTATACAGGAGGCATCCACAAAGATGCCAACCCTGTTTTCTTGTTAGATCTTGCTAAAAATGTCAAGTCTTCTGAGAATGAATTTCAAAAGTTAGGAAAGATTTGTGTTTAAAATAAAAGGACAAGTAACCAAACCTCCCTCTCTTTATGTAAAACGTATCACCTAGACAATTTTATGGCATTTTGTTAGTTTGGGAGATATAAGCAATAAGGTCTCCTAATTTTCCCACTTAATAGATTTAGCTCAGTCTTTTATGTAACTTCCGAGTTCTCCTCTAACTCAAGCAGTTGCAGTCTGTTCCCTTACAGTGACCTATTGAGCATCTCTCACTTTGTCGATGGTTTTCTGGTCATTTTTTTTGAATCCCTGCGGCAGGATGTGCCCTGTTACTTTCCCCCGATGCAATCTGCTTTAGTTTAGTTCATTGGAGTGAAGTGTAGGGTTTTTCTGCCACCGTTAGGGTGGGAGACGTACTGCAGCGGCTCAAAAGCAATGCTGGAGGGGCTCCTGAAAAGGCAGGATAGAGACTAAAGAAGCACTTTCTTATACCTGAAGAGCTTTCAGATTCACCTAGCCAAAAAAAAACAGTCTAGAGCCCCTTATTCTTGTCCTGCACTCCAGAAATAACAATAGCAAATGAAAACTTAGATACCCACCTATGATAAGTGAAAAATAGAGTAAGGGCACTGCATTTGCTCCTGTCTGGAGCCACAAGTGGCATGAGAGGAGATTATCAGCTGAAATTCCTGATAAAGAAATCACTTTGCTGTGACTGGTTAGGAATCATTGTATAGCTAAGTTAGATGTAATATTATACCCAGTCACTGAACGGGAATCGAGCGTCCCATCTTTGTAAATTAACTGCCAGGAATGGCCTACGTCAGTAAAGCTTAATGCAAGTCCAGCTACTGTCTGAATGGAGCCTGAGTGCATCAGTGCTAGGTTAGCAGCTGGACTTGTTGAGCTTGAAGGTCTCTCCCAACCTGAATGATTCTATGAGTTGCATGACCTATACATTACCTATAGGCCTTCAATGTTGAAAAATCGACGCATTTCCATGAAAAGAGACATAGCTGGGCACCTGCCTATAATAATTAAAGACCTGAACTAGCTCTTCAGAACTACTTCAAGACTTCTGGAAAATGTTAAAAAAATTCAGAAGGACTCAGTAGTATTCAGTAGCACGTGGTTTGCATGGAGAAGTCAGGTTCTTAGATGAGTACAGCACCATGAACACTCCTATGCCCCCTCCGCTCCTCCCCAGTGTCCTAATTCTGTGAAACTGACTTTGAAAAAGATGATCTAAAGTACCACTGATACTAAGGAAGGCATTTCATAGCCTTTGGTGAGCTTTGGAGGAGGAGAGAGGGAAGATTACCCAGTTGTTTGATATCTTGATAACAAGCAGCATCTGCTGCCCCAGAAACTGAGAGTGCAGGGTGGCAGTGCTGATACGAGAGTGCTTTGACATTTTGCTCCCTTGAGTGCTTTCATTTTCACAATCAGACCTTTTTCTATTTTGAGGTGATTAAAAAAATGGTTTTTTGCCTTTTGTTTTATACAGGATATAAACTGCCACAGGTAGATATGTCACGTTATTAGAATTGATTTTTGTAAATTTGTGCTATATTTGCTTTCGTTGCAGTAAGGAGTTTGCTTTGATTTCTCCCTTGAGCTGATTACTAACATTTTCCCAGAAATCACTATGGATGGGTCTCAAGATTTGCAGTCAGCAAAATACAAAGTAGTCAAATACTGTCTCCTCAAAACTTCAAAGAAAGTATGTCTAGGAGAATCCTTCCTATTTCTCAAATCATCAAATATCCCATCACTTTATTATAGCCCAATAGAAGCTGGATCAGATCCATTCAGCTCTGTACCTTGTATTTTCTGGGAGCAGTGAGAAATGTTCAGGGTAAGAGCATTGAGATGTAGGATTAGTGATAGGATGAAGCCATAACTCACATATGTTCCTCCCACTGCTAGTCGTGAGGAGGACTTGTGGCTTTCCCTATACTCTTCCCCCATCGCAGTAGAAGACTCAAACAGGGAAACCTTCATCTCACTCCTGACTCAGCTGCTTATCAGTTCTTGGCAAGCCACCTCACATTGCTTCGACTTGGTTTGCTCACCTGTAAAGTGGCAGTGATTATGCTTTTGCCTTTTAGAAAACATTACGGTGTCTGCAGTAAAAGGAAAGGGTTATGGATACTTACAGCTGGAGCATTCTCTGTTTCGCTGACTGCCTCTAACAGTCTTTGTGTCCATATCTTGCTGCATATCTTGTCTCCATTAAATCTAATCTGAAAATACATTTTTTGCTCTTATTTATAATTCTCTTTCCTCCTGGCTATTTATTCATTGTTTGTCTCTGTAATTGTGTTATTGAACAATTCTGCAGATTTCTCAAAGAATAATTAAACTGCTGTTCTGTATCTAAAAAGTCTTTCTTGTATGGCATATTGAACAAGCCTTGCACCTTTATTGTCCCATAGGGTCAGGTATCTCCACACTACAACAAGCATCTAAAATTGGACCACCTTCTTCTGTTGAAATGCGTTGCCTCCTGGATAGCTTTGCCACTACAGAAAGAAAATGCACAACAACTTCTTAGCTCTGGAGTTATTCTAGGCAAAGTAGTTGAAGTCTGCACCAGGAACTAAAACACAGGGCTTTGCTGCGCTGGGCAATAGACTTGTCTTTGCTGCTTTTCTCATTTCATTCCAATTATTACAAGATACATGATTCTGCTGATCCCTCTCCATTAACTCCAATTCCATTGGTGGGGATCTCTGGGAATTACCTTCCCTCAACACCTTCATAGCCCAGTTTCCTTGAAAAAAATAGATTTTAAAATCCTTTTTTAACAACTCATTCCTTGTAGGAAATGCATGGGCCAACTGTGAGTAAGTGATGATTATGAAGGAAATACATGGTCCTCCATTCTTGCACCCTACAGAAGCTCAGACTGATTGAGATATATTTATATCTGTTGTATCTAAAATTGGGTTATATAGCTTTCCTTAAGCTTTCTTCCTTTCCATGTCTTCCCCTTCTCCAGATGTACTAAAATTTTACCACAGGGAAATTTATGAAAAAGCAACTGTCCCTTTGTAAATGCTGTTTCCTTGACAAAATTTAGCACTAATTGGCCTTTTGTTTCAAGCACTGTGATGACTACGCTTCTTGGATAACATTTGGTGAATCCCAGGCTTACATGAAAACATGCATAGAAGGAATTAAAAATGTCTTGCAGGTCTTATCTTGCTTAGATAGTAACAGAAAGCTGGTACCAGTAAGGGATTTCTATAGCACTGCTTTATGCACTAGCATAAATCAAAATTCTGAGAATTATGCCTCTTCCAGCACAAGGCAGAATAGCAAAGACAATCAGTTCCCTGTGAGGTTGCATTTTGTTGTTGCTCTTGGGCTTTTTGGTGGTTTGTTAGGTTTTGCTTTGTTTTTCAATCTAGCGTTGAATTGTAAAGACAGTATGAGAATATAGACCAACAGCATTGCCAACAGCATTGCACCTGTCAACCAAACTGTCCAGTCCCTTCCAACCCAACCCAAACCATGATTACCAAATTTGACACCTAAAGCAGTGCATGTGAAGGGGGACTGGACCCTCAGGTTGTCAAGCTATTTGAGAGCTTTCCTAGACTACATAAAGGAAGCTTTGCAAGATGGCATGTAGTGATTTGTCATTGATTTGGAAGGCAATGCTTCCTTTCGGTTAATGGGGTGATAAGGCAAGACCACTTTGGGTCATGCAGATTTATTGAGTTAGAAGTGGCTCAAAGCTGCATGATACATATGTTCTTGAAACACTTATGAGTTTGGGTTGTTCTGATGCTGAAGGCCTTTGAGGCTTTTATAAGGTCTTTGTGAGGTTACCAGTAGTAATAGTGTGGAAGCAAGAACTAACATGTACTAATATTTCACTGATGCAATAAATACTCCTAATGTATAGCGATATACATATGGCACAAGATAATGCAATCATACAAAGTCTTTACAGCTCTGAAAGCAGGGCCAAAAGAGAAGCAAAGACAGAATGAAAGATATTGTTTCAGAGGCACTAGAATGGGGGTTATTGGAGGTGCAGGTTGTAGTCATGAGAACCTGGTAATTAATAGACCACCTGCATTCTCTTTTTCCATTTTCTTGTATGTTTTTTCAGGTTTTGGTCAATGACACCAGTATTTTTGATGTGTATAGCATTTTTGGAAAGGGAAGTAGGAGAGCTAATGAAATGAAGATTTCTAAGAAACTGTTTTCCTCTGGAAAGACATTTTTATTAAACATCTTGTTCTAGCTCTATTCGCTAGATAGGCAGCATAACAGAGATAAGAGGTTCTTGGCAGGAGATACTAAGAGAGAAAGGGAAAAGCACCTAGCTATCTCAGCATAATTGCTTCCCCAGAAATTAATAATAGACTACAGCACATAGATTCTGTTTTCAGCTTTCTTTCTTTGAGATACATATATTCTGCTGTGAAAGCTATCCAGCTCATTGTGGGAGCTATCCAGGAATTGTTTTATAAGAGGTGGAGATTGGGCTGGGGGGACTGAACTTTTCTTTTATGAAATTTATCTCAAGGCTTTTCTGTGTTGCAGCTATATAAAAGAAACGCTCAGAGCATGCATGAATATCAGGGCTAGAAAAATGCCACTAATATATTTCTTTCCATAACTAAATTAAAAATTTTAAAAGTGGTTTATAGCTGAAGGAGAAACTCCTCCACCCCTCACTCAAGTGAAAAAAAAATAGAGATACTTCAGAAGAGAAAATTAATGCGGTTTCTGATTCACAGAAAGCCATCCAATCAAAAATTCATTTACTTTACCTCAAGTGAACTAGATGACGCTAGAGAGATTCCTATCCACTTGAGCCAGCGATGCCAGCAGCCCACCTGAATCAGCTCTAAGGTCAGCTTGCCACAGCTTCAAGTTTTGCAGCATACAGTCCAGAATGAAAAAGGAAACAGAAAATGCTTTAATGACTTCTAAAGGTGAAGGAGAAATTGGGGTGTAGTCAATAAGAAAAAGGGAATGCTTTTCCTTTCTAGGTCCTCATGGGTTAGTACAGTCTTGAGCAACTATTCTGAAATGATCAATCTTACTCACACTGCTTTGCCTCTGAAGTAAATACAGAGTCTATCCTCAGTCTATCCTATATGTACAGTCTGAGTTGAATATAGTGAATAACCTAACCCTCTGTCATTTCTGATACTGAAAATACTCACTGCTTGTAGGGACTTCGCTAGTTTTTATTCTTCTGGGCTTAATGTGAGATAGCCTAGCAAACTATGTAGATCATACTTACTAGACCACATTAGTGGTGTCAATCATAAATTGCAGCAATCTATCCAAACAATATTCCATCACTTGTGCTTTTCCCCGGGCTACTACTGGCGAAACAACGTGCATTGAAGAATAGCATAATGGCATTGCTTAGCCAGCCTGAGTAATGCGTTCCTAGGGGCCAAATTCAATGCTAGAGAAACTCCAGTGAGGTAATGGCATTACATCAGGGTGAACTTCTCCCCAGTCCACTAAATGCATCCGATTCAAAATTTATGTATGAAGGCAGGTAGAGCTTTTGTTGACTATCAGGGAGAAGGGCATTAGATTTGCTTTTTCCTTCTAATATCTGAGCTGTCCTGAAAGTGAAAATTGCTTCCAGGGGAATATTATATTACAAAATGCATCCTAAATTTGCATGAGAAACACACACACACACACACACACACACACACACATAATTTGATTGGAGAAAAAAATTCAAAAGAATCAATATTTCAGTTTTTAATTTACTGCCTTTTCACTCTTCAACAAGCAGTAAAAAACCATAGGTAAATTCCAGGAGGCTGAATCCAGACTTCTATGAACCTTCATGTGCCTTTTCCCTCTTTTTCTGGAAACTGCAAGCCACGAAGATAGAGAATGCATGCAAGGACTTTCCAGGAATCTGTCTACAGAGAAGAACAAAGAAACAATCAAGCTTCCAGGTAGCAACCTGCCAGTTTCCATTTTTTCTCTGAAAGTCTGTCTCTGAATGACAACTTTGTCCAGGGTAACTACATTTTTGCCAGTGAAAACATTTAGCCTTTTTAGAAGGGAACTTTTAATTTTGAACTGTGCATGCACAGAAATATCAGAGGAACTGTAATACCCCATCCTCAACCAACACGGAGATTAAAACAAAACAGAACAAAACAAAAAGAAATTAGTGAGGGGCCCAAAAGGCGAGGTAGAAGGGATACTGAAGATATTGTACTTCATTTTCTCTCTGTGCTGTTTCAAAGTTCCATTGAAGTAGGTGCAGCTAAAGTGGAAAAATATGTTAGGAGAGAAGGAAAGAAAATAAATGTCATCATTTTGTGAAGCTGCATCTTAAACTACAGGAGAAAAATGGAAACAACTAGAAGCCAATACTTGAGTATGTTCACAATAGACAGATGATTCTTTTATATAGAGTGTATGATAAAAATCAGCAATGCTTTAAGCCACGAGAAAAGAATCATGCTTTGCTCAGTATAACTAGTTTACCTACCATAAATCTGGGGAAAATAACACTTGATTGAATAAATATGGGAACTATTGAGACAGGAATAATTCTCTCAGGGAAGAAGAAACTTGGCAAAATTTGAAAAAGCATTTTCCAATGGTTGTTGTCTAGGTAAAAAAAGGAAGTTTGCTTTTCCCAAAGTCACACTTTTCCTTCTAATTGCAGTAAGCAATACAGATGTCTTGCTAGCATTGTGCTGGCCAGGTTTGTACAAGAAATGTTTCTACTGAAATCCTATTTGAACTCATAATGGAAGGGGCAGAAACAGGAGATGGACTCTAGAAAGACTAGAGTGTCCCAGAGCAACCCTGGCTACTAATGAAGCACCTTACATGATTCCCAAATTCACTGTGGTTATGAAACACTATTGAATTGATGTACGTCAACAATCAGTGAACCCAGGGCGGAAATTTTAACTATTGGTACCACCTGATGTGAAGTCCTCATAATGCCTTTGAAGGCTTTGTACCTCTTAACTTCTATGAATCAGAGTTACCTTTGCAGAATAATAGACTAGCAGAGACATTCTTTGGTTACTTATTTTTGTAGTCTCATCTGGTAATAAATGCATTTAGTTATCTATTTACTGCTTAAGGCGTACATTTATGGTCCCAAAGAGGTTCTGTACAGTGGTAGCCAGTTAACATTTATAAGGATTAAGAGTATTTTTCCTTTATGAAAAAATGTTGGATGAACTGTATGGCATCCGGAACACAAAATGGGTAGCATTCGTCTCATCTAATTTTACCTGACATTAACAGAGGGGTAAGTATATGCTTGTCATTTATGTCCTCTTTGTAATCAAAGGAGAGAACACTAAAACCAGAGGTTGATTCATTCCCTCCCAACAGAGATGGGATGAATCACCATCTGGAGGGTTGATGTCTCATTCTGTCTGTAAAGAAAGTCTAAAGTTAAAGTTCAGGGAGGTAAATTCCAGCCTACCTGGATTATTTTAAACCACGTAATAATTCTCTTTTGTTTCTCCCTCAAAACATTCACTGAAATGACCTTACAGCATGGCCAAAAGTTACCCTCAACTTTCTGGTGGGCTCTGTTCTGTAACTTTCACAGTCTGTGCACAGATCTGTGCAAAATCTGGTGTGATTTCATGAAGCTTCTTTCCATGAGGCCTAGGGGTGACACCTTTCTCTTGCCTGCAAAGCTAGCAATTTCTACCCCAGAAAGGCATGGCAGTCATCCAGCATGTATGTTCTGTATATATTTATCCCAAAGAAAGGTGCTATTCATGAATTTTAGTAACTCTTATCCAGGTACCATGATCGTGTGTGGCTGTGGAGGAAGGTGAGGAATGGAATGGCAGACCCATCTGAAAAAAGCCAGGCCCAAACCTCCCTGGGGGTGCTGAACTGCTGGGCTGCTTTGGGAGGACTTTTTTTTCTGTCTCCCTCTTGCAGCTGTGCCCTATTTAATGAGTAATTAATAATAATCTAGCCAGCAAGAGACACACTGCTTCTAGTGCCCGATGTATTCATCTGGGGTGAAGGACAGTGTCAACTTTTTCCTCTGCCCGATTCATCACAGGGATCTGATGACGATTCCTACATTCTCAGGTACTTACTGCTTTCTCCACTCCTTTTTACTCGGTAGCTTTGAGCAAACTCAACTGTTTTGTTCCTTCATATACAATCTGGAAGTCTTACATGCCAAACAGATATTCATGTTCATGAAATATCCAGAGAATGTGATTTTAAGTATTATTACTGGAAATCAAGTATGTAATATCTATAAAAATACAAGCTTTCTTGTACAGTGCCTGAGCTTAGAGATTTCAATAGGATTTTTAACTTCATTTTTATCTCCTCATGCATAAATTGAAAGACAAACATCACAAATAAAAAGCGCTTGTATCAAATTAAGTGGGATGGTCAAATGGAGCAGAAGGACATTTTCTCTAGAAATAAGTTCTGGTCTAGCAGAGAGCAGTACAGAAAATAGATAAACACAAAGAACAATGACCCAAAACTTCCAAAACAAAAATGAAAACAGGTGTATATAAATGTTTTAAGGGTCTGGGTTTATGTGTCTTCAAATATGATCTGTAGCTCAGAATAGCACAGTGGTGTTTGTTAAATGCTCATGGAGTGGGAATCTGAGCAGTTCCCCAAAAGCCTGCTGCAAAGGAGGACATCTTTATCTGTCCTGTATGTGTGGCTCATAAGGGACAGTGGTAATACTCTACCCTTTTGTGTTGTTTATGAACATTTTATTAATATTTTATTGGCGGTTAATGGATATTCCACCAAACTTTCCTTACGTGTTAATAAGCATTTGCTAAATATTTAATTCCAGTGGCTGTAAACTGATAAATTGATTCTAATAAAGCCCTTCAAAAATTGCCTTTTTTCTCTTTCACAGAGTTCCAATATATTTTTACACACATTAGGGGAAAAGGACTCTGCAAAATTCCAAGATTTTTCTGGTAGAACATATTCAAGTTTTTCTTCATCTTTTATAGTTGTATTTTAGGGGGGAAGTATTACCTTTTCCTACAGAATTCCTATAGGAATTGTTTCATTGAGACATGAAAAGGGTAAGCCTCAGGGTGCAGTTGCCTTTAATTTTTCTTATGCCTTGAGCTAGCCTACAAAAAAAATTCTGTGAGGGATTAGAAAGAAGATGTAAAACCAACACACTGCCAAAAGATAGTACCGTCCTTCCTTGGAGAAATGTGCTTAAAAATAATTCTGTTTTAATGTATTGTTGCTTGTAGATTTAATACTACTTGAAAAATCTAGGTGTTGCCTGTGCCAGACAAATGAGACTTTTTCTCCTCATACTGAATTTGAATATCACTGCATAAATTTGGTAATGATTACTCATATGGGATGACACCAGAAAGTCTATGCCAGTAATTGAATTAACCTCAGTTTAGCAGTACTGGTAGAAACCTATGGTTGATATAAAAGTTTATCTGACATAGAATTATATCTATGAATTTCATCATGATTACTTGCACCTGTTCAGCTTTCTGCTCCTGCTCTCTCAATATCCAATGTTACATGCTCCAAACACAGCTGAGCTTAAGGCAACCTAAACCCGTAATTCACCCATCTTTGCAGTTTATTGTAGGCTTAGTGTCTCCAAATTTTCCTTCCATGCTATTGTATCCTGAAGAGATTTGTAAAATGCCTGCTGTGAGTTTTACAAGTTGGTAAGACTTTTAATGCCTGAAGGGGGTAGGCTATGTGTTTGGAAGGATAGCGGAAAGCCAAGGGTCTTGGATGTTGGTTTCCCAGTGGACACAGAATAATTGCTTTTCCTATTTGTACTCTAATGTGCTTCATTTAAACCCATACCACTAATTCAGGAAGCAGAAGGGATTCAATAACATGCAGGGTAATCTTTTCCTTCAGGAATTTTAGCTCTGTGCTAACAGCAGCTTCTGAAGAGTAACTCAACCTCGAGCATTAACTTAACAGAACTCAGAGAAAAATCTACTGATAGTGGCGTCCCTCTCTTCTAAAAATTTTGTCTGAGCTTGAAAATGCAGTGTAGCAATTCTGCTGAAGAATCAAAACTTGACAGCATGCTAGGAATAAGAATCAAGAAATGTTTTTATAATACTTTTAGCTGCTAGCTCCTATAACAACCAGAATTGAAAATCTCCCATCCAAATAAAGGAATTTAATTATACGCAGTGAATACTAGCTGGCCAGGCAATTTCTATGTTTGAAGTGTGTTGGATAAAAGTCCCTCAAACGTGTGTGCAGATGAAGGCTTTCTTTACTTTCCTGGAACAAGGCTTTCTCAGTACATTGAGTTCCTTGTGTCAAAATGAATTTTCAAGTACTACCTTATCAAATAGTGTTCTTTGATTCTGTCCATCCTGAAATCTTTAACATCTACCACCAGAGTCAGCTTTCTCCCTTCCCTGGCACACCTTCCGTCCATTTCCACCATTGTAATGAACTTTTTCTCAAATCAGTCACTTAAATTTCTTGTACTGCTTAAGAGACAAATCTGAACTACAGCAGATTCAACTCCCTACGGAAATGAAATGGAGACAGAAAGATGACAACTTTTGGACTTCTCAAGAAAGCAAACAAGGACCTGATGAAAGGTGTTGAGGGCCACCTCTACAGTGAAGCTTCAATACAGGAGTCTCCAAAGCCACTAAGTTCATTTGGGCAGTGGAAAGAGAGAGGATAACTGATCCTGAGAGACTGTCATGAATAGAAAATGCAAAGACTGCATCACCCTACCTTTGCCCTCTCTCCCTGTGTTCCAATGACAACCAGGGCATGCATTGCTGGTCATCGTGGCCCCACGGTGATGACAGGAGTACATGAAAAATGACCCAAATTCTAACAGGACCACTCACTATGCAGAGTAACCTCTGGCAGGCTCCTGTTTTCCCTATTTTTTCAGCTGTGTGGTCTACTGATATTTCAATGAATGTGGCCAAGCATGGGAGAAAAATGGATTCCCCTCCCCATGAAGACAGATTTCTTTAAATATCCTACTTGTTTACATTAGCTTCTTTTCCATGTGTTAGAGCTCGCTATTTGTTTGTTCCATATGGGCTCTTTCTTCCAACTCCTAATATTCTGTGATTCTGCTGTTTCTGTTTCCTTCTTACCCTTGGGAAAAGTACACTGTAGTCCTGGCTACCTTCTTGTCACTTTTGTAATATTAACGTTTACATTACTGGGAAAAAAGTCAATGTTTTCCTTGTCTTCCTTCTCTGCAGGAAATATAAAATCTTATTTCTTTTTCTTTCTTCCCTCGTATCTCTTTCCACGGCATATTTCAATACCATATTTTTCGTTGTAGAAGTGGATGTGTTTGAAATTCAATTGGAAACTGGCATAACCTAACAAGATGATTCTGATACCACTTTAAAACTTACAAACACAAAGATGTAAAATTCAAGCTCCTTTCATAGGAATCCTTGTGCTTTGTGAAGCATTAATGGCTTAGGTTGTACTTGCGGAGTAACTGTTGGAATTTCTTTTAGTGCATTCTTAATTCCATTTTATAGATATCTCCCTCTATATATATGTATATATTCTTATATATTTATATAAAATGTTATATGTAGTTAAAATTCTGTTCCAAAAGATTTATTTGATCTGTAGACTGCATTCTGAGTTTCAGAAATGGAACCTGCAGAATATGGTAAATAGTATTTAAGATTCAGGCAGAAACTTGTAGGTGAAAGCATAAAAGTTCATATTGAAACATATGGAGAAACAGGATCTTCTTGAGTGTGTAGCAGCCATAGTTTGGATTTGTAGCACTTAGTACTCATGCTGGGAGCCAAATTTTGTGATCTGGGCTATCTCTGTTACGGATCTATTTTCCTTGATTTTAAGATGGGGAGGAATCAATAAAAATTAAGGAAAAGAGAAAGGAAGATCTAACTTAAAGAATAACATTATTCTGTGTGATGTGCTTCTTTGCTGTAGTTCTGGAATTGCTCTGCCAAAAGGACTGGAAATTTTAAGGGATCTTCCCCTGTAGGCAAGCACTACCCAAATTCTCAAAAAAGGCTTCAATTGCAGCCACATAACATATATTAGGACAAGATTTGGCCCAATATAAAAGCTGAATTATCAGCTAGTACAGACAAAAAGATCAGCCAACTTCTGTACCACTCCTCAGTGCCCTTCATCTTATGGAGAGTATGGGGTAAATATGACCAGACCGAGATGATACTTTGATTTCTTCTGCATGGCCTGCTGAGGATGCTGCTCATCCACCTTGCGAAGCGCAGTCTCTGAATCTCTGCTAAGCTCTGAAAGCGCTCAATAGGCCTTAAATCGAAGGAGAACTATGTCAGACTCCTCCCCACCCTCTGACACACGCAGGCTAAGGGAGGACAGTTGACAATCTAGTTTCACCCTGGTTAATCGCTTCTCTCTGCGGGGAAAGTCAGGCAAGTTTCTGTAGCTGTAAGTCAGAGCTGACACCAGCCATCTGGCTCCTCAATCCTTTCTCGTTCAATGGCACATACCTTCCATTAATTGTTCCAAGGCCGTTTCTATTTTTCATTAGCTTCTGCTCTCAAGCAGATGGTTTGAAACAAATCTATTAAATAATATATATATAAATTTTCAGGCAAGTAAGGGCTGTGAGAATGGCTGAAACTACCAGAGGGAATGGTCGACTTCGCTCTGATGTAGACATTAATATTTCTGTTCCTTTGAACTGGACAGTTTTTCTCAGTCTCTTTGGGTCCCTTGTGGCTGTGCTGTATCTCCCTCGACTTGTGTGCTGGCATGAATTCTGCCCTCCTTTTTGAATATTATTAGAATTAAATTAATTCCTTACTCAGTACCTAAACTGGCTTAATTTTGACAGAAACCTTAATCGCTCTGCTTTAAGCTGCAACTCCCCTTTTTCAAATACTGACATAAGTAAGTAGAGGTGATGGGAGGTGTTCACCTCTAAAAGAATAATTGATTATTTTCAGAGAGCCAACAACAGGAAAATATTTTCACATGCCTTTTTCTTTGCCTGCTACAAACACTGCTCTTTTTACCAGCTTTATAACCACTGGTGCTTTTGCCACAATGACCCTTCATAAACTGAAATGCACATCAGCTGGAAGAAGGACATGGTTAAATGGAAGGTAACTAATTTCTTGATGCTTTAGCAGGTTGTTAATCAGGTATTGTCACTGCAGGAGTGAATGCTGTGCCACTGGTGGTAGCACCTGCAGCTTTGTACCCAAGCTTTGAATGAGAAATGCCAAGCCATGTGCCCTTACGTTTATCTTCTGACTGTAAGCACCAGATAGGCATTTGCAGATACAAGTTCTGCTTTGAACCTGTTATTCAATACATAGGTAAAATGATTCAAGCGCAAATTTTGCCTGTATTTTTGTTTTTAGCCGAAGTAGAACTGTGTGACAGATGCCTGTATTGGGGAAGGGAGCAGGAAGATCAAGGTCCATCTAGCCCAGAAACCCCGTTTTCATCCTGGCTGCTGCTGATCAGCAGCAGATATTTATGTAAGAATATGAGAAAGGAGAGGAAATGAGATTTTCTTGCTAGGATCTAGTGAAAAGCTGCACTACTTCTGCTGCTGAATTCACTCCCCATGCATAGCACTGCACTGTCCTGTGTTGCATGAATATGGTTATTATAACTTATTTCTGCTCACTACTTATTTGTCATTTCCTTGCCTTCCAAGTGTTGCTTGTATTGCATTTAGCACAACAGGGACATGTTTGCCATCAGGATCTGATGAAAATATAATTGTATTTTGGAAGAGCTCTGTATTCTATTTCTTCAGCGAGGTGTGCTGTTGCTTCATTCTCCTCTGTTGCTGGTCCAGCTGGGATCCAGGAATATGAGTTGGGTTTTTTTCAATAGAGAAGAGACAAATTAATTTTCTGCTGCATGAATCCAAATTATTGGTGCAGAAAAGTAATTTAAATACTGTCCCCATCTCTATTGTGGGGGAGGAGTGGCTAGTGCAAACATGAATGTGTCGGTTTTGTGCCTCTCATTAAAAATCCTGTCCTTCAGAATACATCTGTGTGAAGCAGTAGGTAGGATTTTTCCAGAAGGTGATAAATCAAAGCTTGGGCTAGGTCAAATTTGTGCACCTAGAATGGTTTGGGTTGGAAAGGACCTTCAAAGTACAGTGGATCTTGGATAAAGCCATTTTCCCCATGATGTTGTACCTGTTTCTTTCAGCTGCTATCTTCTCAGTAAAGCAGCTATGGGGGTGCTGGAGATGAGAATTAATTGCTCTGTTGGACACACCTGGAAGGCAGCAAACCAATGAGATGCACAGACGTGATTTACAGTGTGATTCAAGGTCCCTTTCATACAAAGTAAGAGGGCCACTTGAGTTCAAGTTTCTGTTGCTCCACCTGTCCAAAACTGGGCATCCTCAAATTAGACAGCTCCCACCTTAAAAACCAAAAATACCAAAAAAACCTGTATAGAAAATAAGTGCAGGCTTTTCTCTCTTTTAGCATCCATGGATATCAGGAGCTCTTTTGAGGCACTGCTTGGTGCCTCTTCTGCTAAAATACAGTAGATTGCTTAGTTTGTAGAGTTCTCTGTTCTCAAGAAAGTGACCAAGTTGGTCTAGATACCACTTTTTGGTGTGTTACAAGTTGGCAGAGCCAGGCAGGCCCAGCTCCCTGCTGCTGTTCTTGTTTATCTCTCGGCTCACATTCTAGTACTTGCAGGATGATGAAGCAAAATAGTTACCATACAAAACTTCACTTGTAGCAATACACCCTATATTCTCCATGTGTGTACATATCCAGCCACAGACAAGTTTGTTTTTATGGACTGGTTCTCATCTTCATGTGTCACTGCAGAAGGGTGTGAGGTTTCATTGCCACTCGGCATCAAAATCTTTGAAAACAGCCACCCAAACAAGTGAGTGCCCACTCCTGCTCTGATCTATTTTAACCACTGTCTGCATTGTCTGTACCCACAATGATTTTTGGAGCCTTGTAGTCTCTATGACAACAACAGAAATAATCTGTGCCATGGTGTGTGTTGCTGGGCACTGTGTTGCTGATCTGCCTAACCTACCTAGGGGGTGACGAACCTGCCTGATAATGACGTGTTCCTTCCATCAGAACGGACAAAGATATCTGTGATGGGTGAGCTGTATTTGTGCACCAACTGAGATGTGTCTCATTATAGCATTCTGAGGGATGAAGGGTGAGTCATCTTAAAAAGAAGTGACTCATGCCCCTTTAGAAGCAACTTCTGCTCAACTTCCCATGCATTCGCAGAAAACTGACATCCTCCCCAACTTGTAGATGTGTGAAAGTATGGGTGCACGCTGATATCATAGCTGTTTCTTTGGAGACAGCACAACAAATGATTATTCACCTTGTTTGAAGGCTCTCCATCTTTGTTCTCCTGTTGCCTGGACAAATTTGATACTTCCAGGAAGGGCTGTCATATGGAAAACTTTCTCAGTAAATTTTCCATTCTTCTTGGTAGCAACAGGGTCCCACTTTAAATGCTATTCTAGTTTTGGGCTTTGCACTTCAGAAAAGGCACAGGTTGTTCTGGAATGAGTACAGAGGGGTTGACAGGAGATCTTCAGAAACATCCCAGGATCTCAAAAGAACTGAGATGATAAAGTCTAAATTCTGTAGAGAAAGGAGTCATGATAATTGTCTTCAAAATATGTAAAACAGCAAGAGAACAGACCATTCTTTGTACATTAGGACAAGAATTTACAAGCTGCAAATACAGTAAAGGAATTTTCACTTGAAGATTAACGAAAACTTTATTTCCAGGCACATTGACACAAACAATGAGCTACAGGATGTAGGAAGGGAGAGACATCGAAGGCTTTTAAGTTGGTAGCAGGCATACACCAGGGATGGGTGTAGAAATACCAGGGAGTTCTTCATGGTTCAGCCTTATTTTTGTAAATGCTTTTGTCCAATTTTTGATGCAGGCAATAAGATGATAAATGTACTCACCTCTAAGGCCTCCTGTCAGGGACCTGATATTTTGACATTCTTTGGTTTCCCAGAACCCCTGTGACACCTGGTCTTCAGTGAACATGCTAGATGTTATTCAAACAAGACAGATGTGGGGCAAAAACTGTACTCTTCAGCATTTTTCAGCCAAAAATCCCCAAACAGTTCATCCTCCAACTGCAGAAATGGAAAACAAAGAACATCTAGATGGAATGAATTACCCAACAGGATCCACAAGGTTATAAATGGAAGTTATAAAATTTATTTTAGTCTGCTAAGATGTAGCCTTGCCCACTAGACCTTCAGTGTAGTCTGAAGATAGGGCTGCAGTAGAGAAGAAGGAGCAAGACAAATTGACCCTGTAGATAAACCTATCAAGACGTATTCCCAGGGGAAATCTTACCAATGTGAATAAATACCCGATGGACTTGAAGGGAGGTGGAGGATGCTAAAGAAGATGGACCCAGACTCTTCTCAGAGGTGTGCAGTGACACAACAGGAAGCAATGTGTGGGCACAAATTGAAATACAGAAAATACTGTGTAAACATAAGAAAAAGCTTTTCTTTTACTCTGACCTTGATCAAACATTGGAACAGGCTGCATGGAGAGATTGCGGAGTCTCCATCTTTGGAAATATTCAAAACCTGATTGTATGCAGTCCTGCACAACCTGCTTTAGCTGACCCTGCTTTATGCAAAGGGGTTTGACGAACCGATGTCCAGAAGTTCCTTCCCACCTCAGCAGAATCCTTTGATTCTGCAAAGAGTTTTGGACCCTGTTTTTTGCAAATTCAGATGTTAGAGGCTTCTTAATTCTCTCTGCCTTTCCTACATATATATTTCTCTGTTTATTAGATTTTTGTGGTCATTCAGGTATGGTAGACGGTTATATTTATTCTGGCGAATTTTCCAACCCTTTGTACCCACAAGTTCATTTTGATGGTCTGTTGTTGTGACTATGACACAGCCTTTTGAGGCCCTGGAATATATGACATGAAATGGGTGCTTTTGTTGCCTGTTTCACCACAAGGCCGTTGCTAAGCAGGAACAAATATGCTGTGTTTGGTAAATTAGAAATTGTGCAAAGGCATGGTGACCATGCCCTGAGTTCTCTCTCTTTCTTTGTCAGTAATACTGATTGGAAGTGATGAATGGCATAGGCATCTGAGCGTAAGGAGGAAGCTCTTTGTGAATAATGACATTTCTCTCTTCCATGAACCAGTGTGCACTGCCCTGGTGCTC
>NW_010196857.1:65062-67102 GCF_000695765.1 Mesitornis unicolor
AACAGCTATCAGCCTTCAGAGTCTTCAATGCAATTCCGCGTTGGATGCTTGTGATAACTTCCCTCCAGCTGACAGCCTTTAAAACAGACAGTAACATCAATGCATAAAAGAGCTGAAACTTCTGTGGTCTTCAAATCCCAGGTGGTTGAATCATTTAGGCTTATCCAGCCAGGTGACTGGAATGGTGTGTCTGTTCAGAGGTGGTTTCCAGCAAAGCCGTCAGGATGGAACTACAGCATGTGGGGCTGTTGACTCCTTGACTATCCATATTTTCCACTCCTCTGTTTTGCTCTGTTTACGGAACTGACTGGATTCAGCATTATTTTGCAAGTAAAAGGTGCCTTTTATCTGACATTGCCTTTACTGCAGGAGGGAAGGTAAACTGAGGTGATGGAGCCATTTGATCTGCATGGCCGTGCCTACTACTGAAGAAGACTCCACAGCTGGCGAGACAAGGGCACCCATCCAAATTATTTTTCTAGGTGTAGGAAGTATTTAACATCTTTCTTGACTTGCATTCCTATGGGTCTTCCTGTTTGAAATGCCTTGTACTCCTGTTTTCATTATAAATTATACACAAGCCTTTTAACAACTGGCAACTGAAATTGTTAGCTCACAGTTTCCCCATCAGAAGTTTAATCTTATAACATCAAATTGACAATAAATGAAATTACTTTGTTGGATGTGTTAAATTCAGATCAAATGTTCATTGTCATCAATTGAAAGATTTCTATTGATTTCAGTGCACTTTGGATCACACCATTTAAACTGTAGCACACTAACCTAAACACAAGGGACTCGTTCAGATATTTATCTGGTGGAAGTAAAAGAAAAGAAGCCATATAGTTTTACTATAAGTCACCCCTAAAATGATAAAGTTGTTTGTTACTGATCTTGAAAGAACTGGTCTGCATTTGCTCAATATTTTGTATGTAAGAGATAAAATACATCCCTAAACTTGTGGAGAGAATTTGCTGACCTGAAAACTGCTAATAAAATATAATGTCCTTCAGACTTTAAGAAAATTGCATGTATATTGCATGGCTAACAGCGTCTTCCAAACTATTTTGAGGGCCTACCTGGATATAAAGTGGAAGTAAAATATTCTCAATTCTTGCTAAGACCCACATCTTACCACAGGTAAGGGAAAAGGGAGATAAGATGAAAGGTTACCAACACATGTTACAACCTGCTAAACACTTCAGTGTATGCTGTATGCGAGTTATTTACAGAAGTTTAGAAGGAGGGAAGGAAAAGATGGGGAGCTAAAGCTATATCAGATACAACCCAAAGGTCTCAAACAGAGGTGGACTCTCTGTGAAATGAAAGGGCTATAAAATTCAGTTGTGATACATAGGAGCTTGTGCAGGTCCAGAAGAAAAGAAACCAATTTCAAAATCTTTATCACAGGCAGCAACAGGGGCAAGGATTGCTGTGAATTGCACAAGTTTGATTTTCACTGAAATTAGCAGCAGTTGGACTTTTGTGGCAGAGCATGATATTTGCACCCAGTAAAATCTCACTAATAGATTTATAGTTTGGGGGATGTCAAACCTATTCGCAAATCCAAGGGGGGAAAAAAAGGCAAAAAGCATGGGAAGTACTTTATTGAATATCTAAAACTTTTCAGCCTTTACAAATTGATTTGATTTCAAAAATATTTGAATTTGACAATCTTGAATGAAATTTTTCTGAATTTTACTTTTAAGTTATTATTCTTTGGTAAAAATTACCTTTGTCTAAAACAAAAAATCCAAATAATTAAGTAACCCATAAGTATAAAAAGCACTATTGGTGGGTAGGGGGGTGAAATAAGCATGCTGCCCTCAATTTTTTTAATTTTTTGGGGGTTTTTTTGCCAGAAATGCCACTATCTTTTATTTTTATTTCTTATTTTTACTTTTTTTCAGAAAGACCTGCACTAAATTAAATGCAGTTTTGGGTTAACCACTGACTGACCTGAAATATTCAGGCACACATAGAATTTCTCTGAAGAAAACCTCCTAAAACTGCCAATAATTTCCCTCACACCCTCTTTCC
>NW_010196857.1:67133-93605 GCF_000695765.1 Mesitornis unicolor
CCATATCAGATATTATCAAGTACAAAAGACTTGGAAGAAAATACTCTGGGCCTAATGCAAAATCCTTTGATGTCAGCAGGAGTCTTTTCGTTGACTTCAAAGGGCTTTAGATCAGGCCCTATTACAACAGTTTAAATAATGCAGTATGCACACAGTGAATTGGGACTTAACACATGGATGTTATGAAATCTGAAGTATTGAGTGGCTCTACGTAAGATTGTCCATAATAACAATGGTCTGGAATAACAAACCTCGGCTCCAATTAATTCAAATAACTAGATTATTAAAGTTGTTAATAATCTTGATTGGGCCGTTAACTTTCCTGGTAGGAGTTTAGCAGGCAAATAAAAGATTTCATTTTTGAGTACCTATAGTTTCCATATTGCTGCTAATATTCTTTGAGAAAAAAGAGGTTTAGGAAAAAAATCAGCTGTTTTTAAGACAGATTTTTACGTGTTTTTCTTATTCATTCTACTTGCAATTCATTTTAGCCCTGCCTCTCCAATTAATCAGTAGTTTCACAGGACATTCATGGAAGATGTTGCTCCTCTATATGTCATCCCATAGAAATGAGCACTTTTGTCTTACACTATTACATCGATCTTTTTGATAAAGCCTTACAAAGATCTGTGTTTAGTTTTCAACCATCTCTTCGTATTTCTCTTCTGCACTTCTCATATTTTTAACATTAAGTTGGTTTATTTTTAGCTTTGTTTTCATTATTACATTTCAGGAAGTGCTGTGCTATTTTCCCTTTGTAACAAGTCAACACAAATTCCATCAACTCATAAAGGAGCTGTGATTAAATAGTAACTGAGAGTCTCATGAAGTATTCATTAGATGTCTGTATATCAGAGCCACACTGTGGTACTCCCATAGAAGAAAATTGAGAGGCATGGAGGGGAGGTAACCTGCACACCTCTACTGAATTTTCTGAGCACAGAGAAAGCATTACCACAGTTCCTTCATACCTAAACTGCGCCCTGATTCAACAAAGCATTTGAACCTATGTTTAATCTTGTTTGTATATCTTGATTCCACTGAATGGGTGTGTAGCACAGACTTAATTTCTCTGAGGATTATGGAGTAAATATATGCTTTAATGCGAACATCTGTGTTAAGTTCATTTATTGAATCAGATCTCCATAGCGAGTAATCTCCTGGATAACCCTTTCTCAACTTCTCTATTTCAATGATCTTTCTAAATGTTATTCTTTTTCTTAATTTTTCAGTCTTCTTACTTTTACAATCAGAATAGAAATGATAACAGAGATAAATGCCTGTCTAGTTGATTTGAATGTGTTTCAAGGGTTCAGTAAAGAAGGCCTGACCTTTATTCTAAGTTATGTAGGAAGATTCTCTTAGCTTAGATTGTAATAAAACTTTCAGCACCTCATAACTCTTTTCATTGCATTTCATGCTCTTTTGGGAGTGAAGTCCATGTGCTTCACCAACTCTCCTTTACTCTAGATGCCTCACTGGAAATCACACAGTTTGACTCTCTGCTGAAAATGGTTTTGATGGTTGTCCCTCTGTATCCTGTCTTGGCTGGATGGACACTGATTTCCCCTGAGCCTCCCCATTTGCCTACCCAGTGACACTTCATGAGCCAATGCTCGCCTCCTAGGCAGCAGACACAAAGAAATACATATTTCATTTGCCCATTGATGGTCCTGATGCTGCTTTGTCAACTGAGTAACTGAATCTATGTTTATCAATAGGTAATTTAATTTCACTGTGCACGTTAACAGCCTGAAATGCCAGAGCTATGATATGCTGTTGTGTGAAAGATCAAAGTACCTGTGTGGATATAGTCCTAATTTAAAGCCTCACTGAACACACACGTGTGAATTTGTCTTGGGTTTGACGTATATGTTTGTAATTCAAACCTTTTTGCTTTGAGAAAGACTGGAATTATTTATGAAGTAGTGAGAATGATTTAGCTTGTATACTCCTATTTTGGAAAATACTTGCATACCACCTATTACTCCTTCAGGCTAAAAGAAGTCTTTCTGCCCCTTCCTTTCTGCTCCCCACCAAAACAAAACCAGAAAACCTCAAACTGAGAAATAAAAGGCTTTTCATTTGGACCATGATTTTTTCCAAATATTTCCAATACTACTTCCCTTTCTTCTCTTTTACAGGTACACTCAGTTTTACACAAAGCAACAGAAAACATTCCCCGCATCCTGATTTTCCAATGTAAATAACTAATAATTTCAATCAACTCTGATAGATCTTAAACGGAAGAATGACACTTGTCTGATGTAAATTCCTCTTCTATTTTTCAGTTTACCTTCTCCTCATTCCCTTGGGTTGTTGTTTTTTTTGGTTGGTTGGTTGGTTGGTTGGGTTTTTTTCCTTCTTATTTTCTTCCCTGTTTTTTTACGTCTTTCGGAATAAACAACTGTCTGTACTCACTTCTCTTCTCTTCTCCCAGTGTCCCTCCTCCTTTTCTTAACTTCCCTGATTTCATTGCTCTTCCCTTCCACCTCATCTCCTTTGAGTCCATCTCATTTCAGTAATGGCCAGTATGCTGCTTTCACTCTCTGTCCATGTATCACAACGGGATCAATTCATCAGCTTTCTTGATCAAAAACTCTTCCATCTCTACAAAAACTTTGGCTTGAAAGTGATGCTGTGCTATATCAGCTTTAGTTGTCAGATCCTGGCACCCTGACGACTGGTGGCACATTGGTTTTATTCAGAATTTCTGTCCAAAGAAAGTAATCTTCATCACAAATACTGTGTGTAAGTATCAGAAAAATTGTCTGTAATATTTTTTGCAAAATACTTAAGTGCCAATTTATCCACATCAAACATTCAGAAAATAATAGATTAAGTCCTTCAAATTGTAAGAATATTTAATATTTAATATTTAATATGAGGGACATTTTACAAAGGATGACTGCCATGTTTCCTGTCAGCTTTTTGAATAGTAGTGCCTAGGGACTCTATTATCACTCTGTTCAGATTTTCAGAGTGGGGTGGGGCTTTTTTGGGTGGCAGTGGAGTGGTTGTTTCTCTAATCCTGTCACACAAATACAAAACAAACTCTACTGATAAAACTAAAGGTATTCAGCTAATCACATGAATCCAGGAGCTGGAGTAGGAAGACAAGGATGAACATCTTGATAAAATGAGGAGTTATTGTGGCTGTTAATTTCCCCCTAGAATCAGTTCTGGAACTGAGAGGTAAATAGATAAATAACAAAGAAAATGATAAAGCAGCACGTTAAAAGATTCCACACATTTGTCAGCAGAGCTTAACAGCATTAACCTTTACGTCAGCAGAGATCTGTGTCATAGAGCTGTTAAATCACTTGTGTCACAATGGAAACTTCATCCTTCGCCTGTGTTCCACATGATTTTTGTGTTACACAAGTGATTTCACAGACCACCTAAACTTCCTAGAAATACCAAGTATAGTACTGGTAGTATATTACTAGTACTGGTATTAGTATTAGTATTATAGTATTAGTATTAGTTCAGCTCACAGGTCCCATCTAGCCCCATTTTCAGTCTCCAGCAAAATGCATATGACACTTCCCTGCTCTTGGACCACCTGCAGAGCTGGCCATTTCCTTACATAGTTTCTCTGTCTAGAAATACCTTCATGGTTCTTTCTTCCAAGTCTTTCATCATGTTCTCCCTTAAGCTCATGTAAACCTCTATCATCCATGAGGTTATTTGGAAGGGTGTTGAACAGAGAGTTCTGCTACCTGTTACCTGAAGAAACGCCTCCTTTAATTTGTGTTGCAGGTGGCTTTTGCTGCCTTCATTTGATTACCCTTGATGCTTGTACTGGAAGAGAGTGAATAGTCAAACCTTCTCCATTCTCTGTGTTATTCATGGGTTTGTAACCACTAAAATATCTGCCTTCAGTTGTCTCTTGCCGACAATGGAGAAATTTAGTCTACTCAGTCAGTCATTCCTTATTTGGGAGCTGCTCCAGAGTTTCAATATCCTTTCCTGCCTTTCTCAGACTTTATTTCATTTCCAAGCTGCGTGCAGTATTAAAGAGGTGTGAGAACCATGGGTACATACAGTGGCATAATTATCTTTCCTGTTTTACAGATTTCTTAAAAAATCCTAAATACTAGTTTACTTTTTTGACTGCTGCTGAGCTTATCTGCTCTTTTCATGGAAGAATGAAATTTTCATGGAATTATCTATCTGTTACAAGTCCAAGGTCTTGATTTTGGCCGGTGTCAGCCCAAGAGCAATCACCTTCTGTGTGAGACTAAGACTATTTCACTTTACATCTATTTACAGCAAATTTTATTTGCTATTGCATTCCTTTCATTTCAGTGAGCTGATCTATAGACCGGCTGGTCTAGCCGGTTTAGGTGGAATTTGTACAGTGGTTTTTTTGTTTGTTTGTTTTGAAAGAATCAATTTTAGAATAATAAGACTAAAATTGAATAACGATTAAAGGAGAACTTACCAATCAGTTGTAGATCTCAAAAGTTTTTGGTCTCACTTTTAGTTCAGCTAAAATTAGAAATACATTTGATGAATTGAAAGCACATTCAGAACATATTGTATAGTTTAGCATTATATTCCTCTTAGAGCCGCTTCTGAAATACTGTAAATACTGACATGATATAGAGTCTGTGTGCATAAATAATGTGTTTTCCTTTTCTATTTAACTAAGTCCTGAGCATGCATCTGTGCAGATTCCTAGACTGAAAAGCACATGGAAATACTAAGCCACAAATTGGGTATAAATTTTATTTGAGAATTGGAAGGGGGAACTGAATGCCAGAAGTGGGGAAAATATAATTTTAATATAATTACCGTAGAGAAATCCTCAGAGTGTCTACTGAATGGACACAACGTTCATATTTGAAAATACTCTTCCTGACCGACATTAGCAGAAAAACTAAGAAAAGGAGGATATTAAAGACCTACGGAAAACTATGCAGGAGACATATATGAGAAAAGAAACAAAAATATCTCTTGTTGGAGTTTGGTTCAGTAAACACTAGATCATCAAGGGAATTTTCAGAATTTAAGTAATTCTGAAAATCAGCAGAATTTTCACTTCTAAACAAACTCCAACTTGCTAAGCAAATAATATCAGATGGCTGGCTTTGTGTCTATTGCTACCCAGATAGCTGGATGTTACAGCTGAAGATCCATCCTCAGAAGAAATCTTAGAGATGTGTCCTGATGACAATGAAAAATGGCATTATAAATGCACCAGGACAAGAAAGTGTGTTTTAGATGCTGCTGTAAAACAAAGCACAGTTTTCATATGAAGATTTTTTGGCTCTCAGTGTTTCATGGTTCTTCATTAGACAAATACAAATACCCAGCTATCATCTGAAAATTACAATGATAGATGTCAAATGGGTCTGGTGGGTAGACTTAGAGCACTGTATAACTCATTCTCAAAGTATTTCTTTAATACATGTATGATTTGGACCTGTTTGAAGTAATTAGGTAGTCCTTAGCTGATTTCTGGTTCCATCTTTCAGCTTCTTTCTTGAGATTTCCAAAAACAGATCTGTAAATAGATGACCTCTAGGTACTAAGCTGGAGACTACAAAGTCCATGAACGTTACTGGCCTGACAATATCTTCTAGTAGCAGCTGACCCTGAACCAAAATTGTACCAATATCCTAACAGTAGAGGGTTTTGTATCCTATTAATATTTTCTTCTCCAATTATCTTTCCAATTAGCCTTTCTCTACAGCATAAATTCTTGCCAGGTCATTGATAGTGTTCTGCAGACAGAAGTACAGAAAAAAGATTGTACTTTGTCTGTTGGTAATTGGTTACTACAAGAATTTACACTGATCTGTGTCATAATGATTCTAATTTACACCTCCTACCAGCTCCTGATTGCTTGTAAAATCTCCAGTCATATTATTCACCCATTTTAAATAACTTTAATTTCAGCCTGCAGATGCAAAGGTGGGATGTCTGTAATAGAGGTTTCAGAATTTTAATGAAAATGCTTTTCGACATCCAAAACAATGTGTTATATTGGATAAGTAGTAGGCATATAAAGATCAGAACAGTTTGAGTAGGGTCAGGTACGTCCAGGGATTATATGTGTATTGTGATTTTTTCCTAACTTAGAATACAATTGGTTAATTTAGGTGCCAGCTCCCTTAAGGATGAAACAGCTTTAGACTTTGATTTACCCTTGGGTTGAAGGATGCAATTGCAGCTTGCTGCCATGAAGAAACTCATTACATGGTAGAAGATATTTAAAGAACTAATGCTCCAAAAGCAAAAAGTGGATACAGGAGTGAAATTTGCTCCTCTTATTTTCAGAAAGTAGAAATACTGCTTTTAAATTGAAGAGTAAAATTTCTTCATAGTAGCTTGTGTGAGGCTATGTCTGGGATTTGTGCTGAAGAGAGTCTTGATAACATGGGGGTGTTTTCATACATTATGGGACATTCTTTTGGTCTGTTGGGGCCAGCTGTCCCAGCTGTGTCCCCTCCCAGCTTCTCGTGTGCCCCCATCCCACCTGGGGGTAGTGAGCCAAAGGCTCAGTGGTGATTAGTTGCTGGACTGGGTTAAACCACTGCAACTTCTTGTTCCTTAGGGTTTGGTTTTTGGGATTTTTTTTGTGGGGAAGGGAGTTAGAGTTTACTTTAGGTTTAAATTCCTATAAGGAGTATTTATTAATCTATTCATTTTTAAGCATGGTTTGGCCTTGTTGTTATTAGCCAGCTGTAGGAGTTTTCTGCACTTTTTCTGCACTTTGGCAATGGGGTGAACTTGACACATATGTAGAAGTTCTCCTTCCATTAATGCATGACTTTCCTTATAATAGAACATCAGTTTACCAGAGATTTCACAGCACTAGCAAGGTACGGCAGATTTTGTAAAGTCTAGGTGGTCTAGATTGAACTGCATGCCAAACTAATGATCTCTGGCAGATATTAACTTCTTCTAATAAATATTGGTCTTTTACCATCCCATCTTAAAATTTACATTGGACTCAGAGGACAGGCACAAGGTCTGTCAGCACTTTTAGGAACCTGGGGGATACTGAGATCGCACACAGAGGGAGAACTGTCCTAAACTGTGGTAGAAGCATTTGCTGTATTTGAAATAACTTTGCTCCAGTTTCTGCTTGGGAAATAGAGGATGATCCTTGTGACCCTTTTGAGCAGAAGAAACATTAAATAACACCAAGTGGCTATTTGTAGTCTGCCAGTTTTATTAACATCATCATCTCTGACTCCTGCAATCATCAAATCAGAACAGCCTGTACAGGGCACTGATAGAATTTCTATTTCAAATCAGAGTCTGGAAGAGGGTTGTCAAGAGGTAAAGCAGAGAGAAAGGAAGAAAAGAATAACTTAAAGCAATTCACATTATTAAGGTTGTTTGGTTTTTGGTCAGAAGAGGTTTACCTCTGAATAGTTCCCTTGGCAAAAGGAAGGAATTAATCCTATGAAGTATTTTTGATCTGAAAGGAGATCACTCTTAATTTTATTTTGGTGGATAATCACGGGGCTGCGACTTCCTACTGAAGGCTTGGGCTTGGCCCTACCTTCAACCTTGTAACTGGCCCTAAGTAAGTTAGGTCTCTGAAGCTCATTTTGTCCCAGTGTAAAAACAATTGCTTCACTCCAAATGCATTTTAAGCCTTGGTGTCCTCAGATGAGAAAAGCCACTGGGTTCTCTGTAACAATGACTATAAATTCAAGCATCCCTCCTTCCAATCTTTATGCTTTTGAAACTCAGAAATCTTCTGATCTCCTTTGCTATCCTGGTGGGCACAAACTTGCTCAGCACCTCTGAGAAATATTTTCCCTCATCCCAGGACAGCATAGGATGTATTTACAGCACCCTCCTCAGAGACCTGAGATAAATCCCATCGTTTACTCATCGTTTACCCTCTTCCTTACATTACGGGTCCTACAACAACATAGCTGCTGATCTGAGAGGTCAAACAGTAAAATTTAAATGGTTGGGAAGCAAGAGGATGTGGTTTTGCACAGGAGGCGAGTTTGCCAAGGCTCCTGTCCTCCAGCACAGCTGGCACAGCTGTCTGAGTAAGCAAGTCTGACTGACTCCAGAGCTGATGATGGCCTGACCTTGGCTTTCATGCTCTGTCATCCTCTAGGACAAGATTTGCTCCATAGTGGTGCAGCCCAGCATAGAGATATGGACCAACCTGGAGTCACTGGACCCAGTGAGGGGGCTAGTGGGATGTTTTTTCTGCCCCAAACAGTCAAGGGGATGAGGAGACTTGTGAGACTTCAGTAAGAGATGCTCTGAGCTGCTGAAGCAGATAGAATGGGTATGAAGGATGGAGGTTTCCTCTCTACATCCTCTTGGGCATATCCTTAGCAAACTGCATTATTTTTAGTGGCATTGCATGGAATGGTAATACATGAGCTCAAATCAAGAAATGCTGATCAGCTACTTCAAGTCTCATAGCTCATTATAATCCTGCAGAAAAACAAGGAAGGTGCTTATATGTGTTATTAGCTTTCTGTCAGGCTGGTACGCTGTGATTACCTGAAATGCGACAGTTTCCCGAATATAGAGTACTGACACTCAATAAAACAATTAAGGTGCAACTTGTGAATGCAGTTGTGCTGGTAATTGCTGACATATCTACTCAAATTTGCCTAATTATACAATGACTTACCAGAAATTCCTTACTAATGTAATTACATTTTCTGTGCCATTTCGCACAAGGTGAGTTTTACAACCTGGGGATATATATCCACATGTAGAAAATTATTTTGCTGTTGTTTCTCTCATCTCAGGCTATTTCTTCCCAACACGAATGACATTATCAAGATGGAATCTGCATCATGCGTCTGATTTTGATCTTTTTTCAATCAATTCCTCTGCAGTTTCCTTAGCAGGAAGGAATTAAACAGGCTCTGATTCAAGCATGGGGTTAGCCTACCCATGTTCCACATTATGTCTTTCCCAAGAGAGTTGGACAGAATGACTGTGTAGCTTAAGTTCTGGAAATTAATACAGCCTGGTCCGAAAGGGCCATGGTCAATATTAAATTAGGACCCACATGGTAGATGCCATATAAGTGGAATTTAATCAGTATGTTGCAAGTGGGGTGCAGTGTTGATTTTTTTTTTTTTCTAGAGAAGCTTCTCATGCCTTGAGGGATTTCTGTCTGTAAAATGCTCTTCAGTGTGTATTTAACTTATTCTCTTGGCTTACTTCACAGGAGCTCCAAACTTGAGATAACTCAGGCTACGGAGCCTGGTTCCTTATTTCAAACTGCAAAGTTCTGCTGGAGATGGGCACCTTTAAACCTTTGCAGGAAAGAAGTCCATGGTCAGAAAGGGCTATAGGGCTTTGCTGAATAAGGGCGATTTCCTGAACCTGTGCCACAGTGATTTGAAACCACGGGACTCTAAAGCAGTTCCTTGGATTGCTCACTCTGTAAAAGACACATTTTGTGCCTTGGGAAGCTGAGAAGTAGCAGCCATGACTCTGAATTTTATGACAGGTAGTGTTGAGACACATTACTCAGGGAATCCTGGAAGGGAAATGGAGACAGTATTGGCATCAACATTTACTTACCTATAAATAACACATCCTCTAGTGGTATAACCACTGTAGCTGGGTTATAGGAGAGGTAATACCCTTGACTAGACCCAGGTTCAGGAACGCTAGCTTTTCTGCAGATCTCTGTGTCTGAAGGTACTTTTGAAGGTAAAACAATAGGATACTTACAACAGACACAAGGTACGCTGGTACAAAATAATCTTGGAGGCTTTATACAAGTTAGTTAACAGAATAGCTGTCTAGTTTTCTTTTATTAGGCAAATGTAGTTCTATAAAAGCTACTGTGACCTTAAAAACTTGCTAACTCAATTTAACACCTTTTTGGAGTTTAAATGAGTCTCATTCTAAAGAGGTGCCTTTGTCCTAGTGATTCCTCTGGCAGTCTCACAGCATTAATATGTTGAACAAAAAAAATCTGCTCGAGAATATTCTGTTTGCTTTACTCTTCCTACTTCCTTTCCATTTTGCAGTAAGGTCTCCCTTTGTGTAAATTACTTTCAAAACTGTTTACAGCACACCTGGTCTGTCCAGTTATCCCCATCCTTTGCTGTGCAGGGCACCGAGGTGCCTGAAGCCAGAGCACAGCCCAAGTGGTCAGTAAAGACAGAGATAAATAGGAGATATGACAAACTGTAACCAGTGACTAATGCCTCTCTCCACCTCCCCCTGCATTTTATCCTTTACCTACAACCTCTGGTTTCTCCTGTTTTCTACCCTGCGTGTGATTCTCTCAGTTGTGGATCTGACTGATTCCCTCTTGCTGAGGTAGCAGTTCACTAAAGCTTACATTGCAGTTTGCTTTTTTTTCATGCTCTCTTTCCGTCCCTTATTCTGCCTTTCTGAATGCCTTTGGAAGATTCCTGCTATCACTATAAAATACCTCTTTTTTTTTTTCCTTTATTGTTGTGGAGCTATCTGCTGTGTTAGCTAACAATTTACTTCTGTCTTGGATTGACCATCCCTTGTTTTTTCTTTCTTTCTGCGATTGGCAGTGAGTAGGGTTTAACTTATGGTAGGAGCAGTGAGACAAAAGATAAGATACTCTGGACAGGTAGAGGTCAAAGCTGCTCGTCAAATCTGCAGTGGTTTACGTAGGTTGGCTGTCAAAGAATTAAAGAAAGTTTCTAGTTCAGAAGTACATTGGCTGAATGGGCAGCCCAAAGACAATATTTATCAAGTTTTTGGCATTCTGTCCCTTTTAACAGGCTCTAAACCAACATTGTATAGAATCACAGAATAATTTGGTTGCAAAAGACCTTTAAGATCATTGAGTCCAACCATAACCTGTCCACCACTAAACCATGTCTCTAGTCACCTAATCTACCCATCTTTTAAACACTTCCAGGAATGGTGACTCCACCACTGCCCTGGGCAGCCCGTTCTGGTGCTTTATAACCCTTTCAGTGAAGAAATTTTTCCTAATATCCAATGGCACAACTTGGGGCTGTTTCCTCTTGTCCTATTGCTTGTTACTTGGGAGAAGAGATTGACCCTCACCTCACTACAACCTCCTTTGAGGGAGTTTTAGAAGGTAATAAGGTCTTCCCTCAGCCTCCTCTTCTCCAGGCTGAACAATTCCAGTTCCCTCAGCTGCTTTTCACATGGCTTGTGCTCCAGATCCTTCACCAGATTTGTTGTCCTTCACCAGATTTGTTGTCCTTCATCAGGTTCGTTGTACTTTGTTGCACAGTGTATGGCACACACAAGGAGGGACTACAGAGAAAGACTATCGCCCAGATCTTCTGTCAGGTTGGGATCAAGATCTCAAGGATATTTGAATTAATAGATTTGAATGAATGCATTATCCGTATCGTTGAACTTAAATAGTTAAAAGACCTTGAGCTCTGGACATTTAAAGGAAGAAGGACAACCATTTCCTTTGGTTTACATTAAAATGA
Organism: Mesitornis unicolor; assembly: GCF_000695765.1. Taxonomy (NCBI): domain Eukaryota; kingdom Metazoa; phylum Chordata; class Aves; order Mesitornithiformes; family Mesitornithidae; genus Mesitornis; species Mesitornis unicolor. The sequence goes on from NW_010196857.1 coordinate 78,554, forward strand.
AATGAGGGCATTTTTTTTTGTTTCCTTTCAAGAAGGATATAACATTTCAGGAAATTCAGTCATAAAAGACCAAAATGAACTCAGAGAAGAGCTATGTCTGGAATTTGTAAAGTACAAAGGAAAAGGCAATTAGCTACCCAAATCCTATTGAAAGTCAATAGCCTTAAGCCACTTTGAAAATCCCAGCACATAAAACTCCTAAAAGCAAACTCTGCAGTAAATATGAGTGAAGCAGAGGAGCCAAGAAAAGAACAAAGAACAGAAGATATCTATTAAACAGAAAGAGGTGTGGAAGTATGAAGTAGGTGCCGTAGATACAGCTGTGATGGAAGTCGCACGTACACTCAGGTTGTTCTTTATTATCTTGTAACGTATGTATTGCTCCCATTTCCAAGGAATTTACTACCTTTTCTTCTTTCTTCTCAGTTGTCTGGAAGCCTACTCCAATCACTAGGAGTTTGTGCATATGGGCAGCCTGCTAACTACTCCACTGATTGTTAGTGGAGATATATGGCGTAAAACTGCTTTTGTAAGATGCTAAGAAAGCAAGCAGGAGCTCCTTTAACTCAATTTTCCTGAAAGGTAGTGGCTATGGGGCTGGGCTTCAATGAAAGCACGAGATTTGTCAAGTCACTTCCAGCCGTATTCATTTTCCAACACCTGAGCTGTTTTGCTTTTTTAAAAATGGGATCCGTCCTTCTCTCCTGTGCTTTAAAAGGTAGCAATGTCTGCCACTACTTTTTCCTCCTCCACAGGTGACATCAGAAGAGTCCCCTTGTGCCTTTTGTTGAAAATTATGGAATTTGCTGGGGCCGATGGCAGCTGATGAAATTTGAAGAATACAGGTTTTGACAGGAGAGCGTAAATCCTCCATAATCCCTACTTCAGATGCATATGACTTTCAGTGGAGATGAGCACACAGGCTTTATTGCAGAGTGGTGTGCAACTTTCTATTAATTAAATAAGCAAATGTTGCCTACATTCTTATGCCAACGCATCATATTATCGCATGAGGTGTACAGTGTTACTGTCATGCAGACCATCTGGAAATTTGAGTCACTGCTACAGCAGGTATCAAAATCTTTTCTTCTGAATTTTATTTTCACTAATAAGTGTTGCTGAGTAATCACAAAAAAGGTTTAGGTGTGATTTGTCTGCTGTTTCCTTAGAAGTAGGGCACAATCGTTTCCTAGTAGGATGCCTTTCCACTAAAAAAATAGCAGCCCAGTCATAAATCAGTAGAACAGCAGTGCAGGGATTGCTTGGATTAAGATACAAGAATAAAATCAAATCCTGGTATAAAAATGAGTGGTTGTTTCAGATTTTTAGGATGGTACATACACCTGATATTTGAGAGGGAGGCATTTTTAGTACGGGGCACAACAAAAATGGTGAACCTAAAATCCATTTGTACTGAGTAGGTGCTTTACCTCCTGCCTTCCCTCTTCAGCTTTTTCTTATTCCTATTTTTGTCTAGTCCATAGACACTTTCAACTAATTTGCTTTTTATAAGACCAGGTAGATATGATTATGTAATTAACCAGGATGTAATGAAATCTGGCTTATCATTTATCATTATTAGTTTAATATTCTACTTAATGAGTTTTAAACTGCTACCAGAAAGCAAAATGCACATCCCATGAATGGTAGAAGTGCCTGTGAATCCCAGTTAATAGTTGGAATAATAATATTGTCTTGCGCTGATGTACCATTTTGGATGCTATTATAATTCGTATGTGTGCTGGTTTTGGCTGGGGTAGAGTTAATTTTCTTCATAGACGCCAGTATGGGGATATGTTTTGGATTTGTGCAGGAAACAATGTTGATAACAGAGGGTTAGTTTTGTCATTACTGAGCAGTGCTTACACAGAGTCAAGGCCTTTTCTGCTCCTCACCTCACCCCACCAGCGAGTAGGCTGAGGATGCACAAGAAGTTGGGAGGGGACACAGCTGGTACAGCTGACCCCAACTGACCAAAGGGATATTTAATACTGTGTGATGTCAGGCTCAGCACAAAAAGCTGGGGTGAAGAAGAAAGAAGGGGGAACATTCAGAGTGATGGCATTTGTCTTCCCAAGTCATCGTTGCACTTGATGGAGCCCTGCTGTTCTTGACATGGCTGAGCACCTGCCTGCTGATGGGAAGTAGTAAATGAATTCTTTGTTTTGCTTTGCTTGCATGCACAGCTTTTGCTTTACCTATTACACTGTCTTTATCTCAACCCACAAGATTTCTCACTTTTACCCTTCTGATTCTCTCCCCCACCCTGCTGGGCAGGGGTGAGTGAGTCACTGCATGGTGTTTAGTTGGCAGCTGGGGTTAAAGCATAATGTCTTACAACCAGGAACTACTTAGTGTTTCAAAGCAGGTGATTTTCACTAATTATAACACTGATTATGGTATTCAGCTCCTAGCTAGGAAATTGTTCTTGCAAAGTGAAAATGCTGGAATGTACCTGATAAACAACAAATGAGCATTCTGATGCACAACCAGTTTAGTCTGCAAAGGTCTGCTGAGGGGCCTTGTCATTTGTTGCCCAAGCAAGTCTTAAGCAGGCTGAGTGATGATGGAGGCACATAGGTAAATATATAGAGAGCTGTATACTTCGGCTTCCTTATCCAGTGAGGAAAAGTTTACTGAGGTGGAGTTCTTCAGTTTAATTGAACTTCTGGAGGTTTCTAGGTGGATCACTTTAGGGTCAGAGGCTCTGAGGCTCCAGTGTCTATGGCTACAAAGCCAACTCCCAAGGATCATAAGCAAGGTGAGCTTTTAGATGCAGGTCACCTGAGTTTACCTTTCTAACAAGACATGCTGGTGATTTCCTTGTCTTCTTTCTCAAAACAAGCAGTGCAGGCATATTTAAAGATGTGGTGATAACATTTAACAGCGACAAACACCTGCAGAACAATGCTTGCCCTGCCATGAAAGAATCCACGGAACTGTGCAATCTTACCATTCCCTGAATATTAATAGTGGATCATGAAAAGAGCTGCCTTGGTTTGGAAGCAAAGCATGGCTGTCAAGTGCTTGCTATCACTGTTGTCATGTTTGTCCTGATCGCAAACAATAATGCCAAGTTCAGCATAGATCTCTGGTATTTTCATATTGATAACTTTACAATGGGTATGTTGCAGTTCCTGTTTAGTGTGTTCTCTCCTTTGTCACTGGAAGCAATTTTCTGAAGCGACAAGAAAATCATTCATCATTTGTTGCAGTGCAAGAATGCAGAAATATGAGGCTGTGTCCTGACAGAGAACTTTTCAATTCACCACATATTATTGCTTTTAATTTGTATTACCATCCCAGTCCTTTCCTCAAGTTTGGGATATTATAGATAATTAAAGACCAAGGTATTATCATGGTGTAGAAGAAAGCTTCAAAGGAAAAGTGGTTTTGAAACTGAGCATTAATACCATGAACAGTGACCAAGATTTCTTTTTGAATATGATCTGAAACTTTCTAAGTCATTAGGAAGTAAGATTTTCAGCTTTCATTGGTTTCCACAGTGAAATTATGAAGGATTTCCATTTTATTCTGTTTTGACACTTGAGATAGATTTGTGCTACAAATGTAGTACTAATATCAATAATGATAAAATTATTACCAGTAATAAATTGATTCATACATTTGTATTATAGTAATAGATGGGATCCTGTTGAACTGAATACTGGACTACTACCATTAAGAAGATTGGTTGTTGCCCTAGTCTAGTTAATGTCAAAATCTCAGTGATTCTGGGAAATTCACTTGAGTAGTCTACCCATTTCACTAGCCCCTTGCTTTGACTACCTATGCAGTAGCCAGGCTTATCAAACTTTCCTACAGTCTGACTGCATGAAGTTGCGCACATAACAGAGCAGTAAACAGGACAGTTCTTGCTCAGAATTACAAGAAAAACTGCATTTGTTATGGACCAAATTGTGATAGTGGTTGTCTTGGGAGATTGTGCTATTAGCATCCTGTCAGTCAAAGCAAAACACCTTGGATCGGGCTTCACGGTCTGAAAGAGAATTGTGGCCTCACCTCTCCCAACTGGCAAACATAAAACTGAGCAGCCTTGGCATGTAACATATGGGGGAGATTGAACCATGATAAAGGAGGAGGAGAGCTTCCAGCTTGGCAAGCCCTGGAGGCACGCATCTGTTCTCATCCTGAGCCATCGAGGACCATCTCAAGCTCTGAATCCTTCTCCTCTGGCACTGCAGGAGAAGCTCATTACGCAGCACCATCCCTTTTCGTCTACATCTCCCCCAAGGTATGGAATGAAATGGCCAAGTTGCTTTCATACCAGAGATAATTATCTGCATGTCATCCAGCAATGAGGCCACAGCAGAATTAGAAATGGAGCAGATTAGATCTGTTGAGCAGAAAAGGCAAAGTGTAACGGCTTGGTTTTGTGTGACACCCTGTTGCTGTTCCTCCATCTCAGTTCAATTCAAAGCTTGGTATCCCAGCATAAACAGCTCTGTGGATTCTGCTACAAACTGAACCCTCCCTGGTGTACTCAATGGCCTGCAGCTAAGGTGTCTGGGGCCTTTTTTTCTTCACCCTCTCTAATATCTCCAGCAGGTAATGTTGGCTTGTGCCTTGCCTTTTCTGTGCATCACTCTTTAGTGGGAAAGGCTTCCAGTTGCATGAGCCACTGACATTCAGACACAACTACATTACACCTAAAGGATAATTTCAAGTCTGCTAGCAAGACCAGACTAATTTTCCATGCAAACTTTGATTCTCCAGTTGCAGGTGGTCTTGGAAATATATTCTGCATTTGATAACTTGGTTTGGAACAGAAAGGCCTCCACACACAGGCTGGGAGTACATCAAGCGGACAGGGCTTCTTGCCCCTGTCACCCATATTATAGACACAGACTGTGGAGTCTCCTCTCAACAGCCATCAGCCAAGAAGATGCTCAAAACCCTCTCTGCCTTGGACGTTCCTCTCATTCATTCTTGCTGTCCTCTCAGGCCCATACATAGGGTCATGCTTCATGGGCACTGTGCTATAAGAGCTGTTAGTGAGCCCTCAAAAGGAATAGGCAAGAAGATCACAGAAACATGTGAAACAACTTAATGGGGAGAAAAAAGGATAAAGAAGTGCCCCTGTAGGTATAACTTCATTTACTGGATTTTTAACATATTATTGGAGTCACAGTAGGTAAAATATTCGAAGAATTTTAAATGTATAATACGGAGCAAGGTTTTTATTCTGCCTGTAGTCCTTATTGTGTTATTGCGCAAGCAAAAATCACAGTTTGTCTTTCAAATTGAGCATCTTTCTCCTTCTTTGGGAGAATAAAAGAAGAGGCAAAAACAGTTCAGACAGTTTGGGACCATGGTTACTAGAGTGCAATCTTTCTTCTGTGGATGGGGGAACCAAGTACACAAATAATAGAGAGAGAGAAAGAGAGCAAGTCTTACTGAAAAAAATCACTCTGAACCCTTTGACAGATGCAGAACTACAAAATATGGAGGCTAAAGGTGTTCATAAGGTATTAAACTAACAAATGGCTTAATCTGGACACCTCTTCTAATATGTCTGGGTATCTGCTTTCAGAACTTATAGTAACAGCTGCAAAGACAGAAGAGAAAATGCTTCAGTGCTAAAGAAAATGCACATCTCATCTACTCATGTCACAGAGCACACTGTGATAATTTTAAATCATAACACAGCGTAGGATGTAGTGTGTCATGGAATAAAAGTACAAACCTGATTAGATACATGAAACAGCTTTGTCTACTTAATATCCAGTCTGAGAAATTAGTGGTCATTCAGCAAGCTGGTTCTGTTCCAGCAGTGGGAGTTTTCAATTATTAGAGCTAGATCAGATCCAGGGATAATTTAGTATCAGCACATTTCTGATTGAAGGCTTTCTCCCACAAAGCATCTGATGAGGCTAAGAGGTTCTTTTCTTATGCTGTTTCCTCATAATTGATTTCTCTCCCTGCTTTACATTTTCCCATAATTAATATTTTATATTTGCTTATTTAATGTCTTTCTTTCTCCTGCTTATTTATAATTTCTTAGGGGAAAAAAAAATCCTTCCTGGTGCAAGTTACATAAAAAAGGTTGATATTGAAAAGGAGAATGGCAGAAAGATATTTTTTTCTTATAACTCCTGATTCTTCTCAAACCACCCACATCCCAATAACATCTGTTCCCAGTATTACCAATCTTCAGAACCCTGTGACTGCAATTAAAACCCTCATATGGCCAAGAGTTCAAAGACGTGAACCAAGTATCCCAGGCAGTAAAGAAAGGGGGTTCACAGCTAGGACCAGACGATGTTTGTTATGTTTCCAGTGCTCTGTCGGGTGTGGAGCTGTAATTACAGAGACTCGCTGGCAGAGCAGACTGACTGATAGTGGTGTTCTACTCAACAAGAGCTGCACCAGAACTGAGTGTCCATAGCCGTAGTTTGATCCTTGCTAGTTGCTCAAAGCAATGTAGCCCTTTTAAAAGACTTGGTTGTTGCTCCCAGTCTTACTGTCTGACAAGAAGACAATGTCCTGCCCAAATTTCACAAGTACATTTACTCAAGACACTGAAGACGCAAGCAAAGACATTGACTGGAGAAGCAAGGGAGCAAACCAATCATCAACCCAACCTTGGCAGCTGCCTATTTTCATGCTGTCGGCTTAGGGCAGCATTCAGTAAGGGGCTTGTCCATATGAGATGTGCAAACGTAGACTTGCCCTTCACTCTGAGTCACTCCCCATCATCCTGCATAACCAGTGCAAGAACACACTGGAGAGTGGTGGGAGCATGAGTCTTTCTTCCCTGCCGCATGGTTGCCCAGTGCACATAGCTCTGCCACACAGAGATAATGGAGGTTAGTGGTACATTGCAGATATTTTTTTATATAAATGTATGTATGTGTCTGTATGTATATGCATGTACATTCTCTAGCAGTTTTCTAACTGTGGCTTTTTTTTTGTACTTCACCCTTTTCTTCCCATAAGTTGCCATGAGGAACAGGGGGTAAGGCTGGAGGTTTAACCTTGGGAACATCAAGGAAGGAGGTGAATGCTAAAGGGGAGTATGTAATGGAGAATGCACAGAGGGAAGTAAAATACTTGGGCAAGGAAATGATTGAATCAGTGACTGGAACAACCAGGGCTCTGTTGGAGATTAATATGAATGAGGTGTTATGCTTCATTGACTGAGTTTACCTAATTTCTTTAAACATCAATATTGTTTTCATGTTGCACTTGCCTAACTTAGTTGCAACTTGCTATTTAATCTATAAAGCCATTATTAGCTGAGTGGCAATTGGAAAGCAGCAGGAAGGTTCTCTGATTATGCCTTAATTATTGCCCTGCACCTGATCTTTACAGAGCTGATGCATGGTCCTACCCTCCCCTGTTGTTCTTAGCATCTCACATCTGAGCCATAACTAACATTGTCGCATCTGTTTAGGAACAGACCTAAATGTGTTTCCACTGATTTCAGAATAAGCTGTAAGCCTACAAAGCTTTGTTTGCATTCCCCTCCTTCCTGGTCCCAGGCATCAAAAGGAGATATTTGGTTAATGGCTAATTAAACACTTCCAATAAGAGAGCCAATGCTTTGTAAATCTGCATCTTCCTCACTGCATACCATTTGGAACCTGCTGAAAGTTTTGAGTTTGCTTTTTGCCGAGGTGAAGGCTGCATTCACACAACTGGAAACTTTGAAGTCAGCAGAGATAATGCAAGCCAGCCTGTTCTTGAACAGAGGGATATGAAGTGAAAAAAAATCCACGACTCTCCCTTCAGGTAGGGACCTGAAGATAGGTCCATGATAATGAGGTGCCATGCTGGCTTATTAGATCCCTGATCATTTAAAATGCAAATCTTAATGAAGGTACAAAGAGCTACAGCAAATAGAAGGAGTAGGTCGACTTTTAATAAATGAACATGCCATCTGCCTCTCTTATCTCCCAACGAATTGAGCATTGCCATCTTTGTAATTAGCACTGACAAACAGCACATTCCCAGGAAAAGGGACAGTGAGATACAGTGGATTAACCATGCATCCCTTGCTGAGATAGCATGGGCCCAAAACTTGTGGCATATTGGCTTGCTGGCAGGGCTACTGTGAACTGATTGCAGTTCCTGCCTGGGAAAGCACACAGGTAGGGATAGCAGAGTCACCTCGGTACATGCACATCACCCCAAAAGCCTGGGTACGTCATCCTGAACCTGCAGTTACACCACGCTGGTGATGGCATTTAAAACCCTGACAGGATAAGGTAATGACCGGATAAGAGACGAGCTTTATCTGACTCCCTTATTTCTTTCCTACACCCTCAGCAAAGAGTACAGATAGATGAAGAATAAATGCCACTGGAAGGTCATGATAGACTAATAAAAATTCATTTGTAGGAAATATTTGGCCTGAAAATTGGAAGAAGGAGAGAGTTGTCTTTTAAAAGACAAGCTTGTCTACTTTGTTGAGAGTCCTTATCAACTCTCTTTACAAAGCAAATTGCTGGAAGACAAATTGCTAGTTTCAGCTCCTTCTGCAGTGAGCCATTAAAGAGGCACTGATATGTTAAAAGTGGACATTTTTAGCGTTTACAGACTGTTACAAATGGAACTAGCATTGTACCTCTACTTAAAAAAAGAGAGGTAATGTCAAGCTATTTATTTACATTACAGAGATATTCACTTCACTGCAATTTTGCTGATCTGCACAGGAGGGAGACACAATTTACCTCTTAAGGAAGTCACCGAAGCTTCACTTGTTGCTTACATTCCTGGGAGACACCACTGGGTTACTTGCAAACATACGTTTAGGGATTCCATCGTGGACCAGAAAAACCCCAAAAACTCATAGGGCTGCCCAAGTAACATGCAGAAATTATTTATATTAAATAGATAATATTAAAAATGAACCTATCCGAAGTAGATTATGAGCTCTTTTAAGTAACATAAAATAATCAAGTATCACAGTTAGACTCTTCAACACAAGCCAATCTGTTTTCCTGGTTGAACCTTTTTGAGAGCATTTACTGGGAAATACAATGCAGATTCGAAGGATGTGCAAGGGACTGCCCAACTCAATTAAACACCAACATAAGTCAGGTCTGATTCTGCCACTGGAGCTAGGAACAGGGATTTCAGAGGGAATTTGATGTTGTTCATTTGCAGTAATTGACAGTGACATTAGAAGAACTTCTGTCCTGGAATTATTTTCTGTTTGTTATGTGGTATATGAAATTAAAGGAAGAAAAGACTAATTAAACGGTCCATTTAGTAACTTCAGGCTTGCATTTTCATAAATATTTCATCTGGTGATGGCTATGTGTTAAAAACTGTAGGACAATAAGACTTGCAGAAAGTCAGGTAAATACTGAGAACATGAATTTTCTCTATTTAGCTTAAAAGAAAGAAAAAAAAATACATTGGTGCATGTTCAGTGACTGCCAGAAAAATATAGTCAGAAAAGACAATTAAGTTTTATGGGGAAATTTAACAGTTCAGAGATGATTTGCAATCTTGGAAATTTTTCACAGACTGTTTTAATTTATAAAGAGTCCTTTTAAATATGGCTCACTTTGTTTTGATGGGTAAGACCTACTTATTCTTGTTTTTTAACTGCCTTCCCTTTGTTAGACTCTTCTTCTTCAGAAAAATGCAAGAGAATAAAAAGCTGAAGTAAAATGAGCTACTCTCACTTGTTTTTAAGCAAAAACATTCAGGAGCTGCAAAAAGGTGGTTGGCGCAATGGTGATTTTTTGAATGTTGTTGCGAATCAACGGCGTTCAAAGGAACATTAATTCTTTTGGAAGAAGTAATTGAAAGAAATATCATTGCTACAGAACTCTTTTTATCAAAATTCCCAAATAAATAAACAACACAAGTTCCCACCTGCTCTACTAACGTATTTTTCAACTTCATTTAAGGGCGAGTGGCTTCTTGTAGCTGCAGAGTAAGATGGATACAGTTTTATCCATCAGCTTGCTTTCCAACGTGACCCAAATGATCAGTGTATGTGATTCCCGGGTGACCAGCACACCAGACTGGAAAGATTAAATTTTCATTATTAAAAGCCTCAGACAAAAGCAGATTTCTCACTGGCTATGCCAAACTTTGAGACAACTCTGTCCAGAAGTGGAGTTAAGTTAGTCTAAGCTTCCAGTTAAGCACTTGAAAGCTCAGAAAAAGCACAGATTAGTGAAGAAAAGCGATGAAAGTAAAACAGATCTCTAAATCCTGCAAAGAGCCAGAAGCATTGCCAGTGAGGATATGGAGGGAACATTCACTAAGTCCATGTAAGCTTGAGAAGAGCCATGAAGCAAGAGCACTGTAATGCATGGACATGACAGGGAGAGTGGTGAGATTAAAGGGGGCTACAGGGCTGGTCTAGCCTGTCCAGGGGATCTCCTCATTCCTTTCATGAGGGGCCATCTCCCTTTGGTTGGTTGCTTTTTTGTGCTGCTGAAAGCCAGATGTGGTTCAAAATAAACAGATGATTTGGTCAGTAGAGGAATCTTAGCTGCAGAGCTCTGTGCTGGAGGGAAAGGAGCAGGCAGGGTTTTACATGGAAACATCTTCTGTTGCCTGCTACGGCAAGAAGCCAGAGTGCTTTTGCCTTGTAAACAAGAGATCCTTAGAGCCCAAAAAGCAACCATAATTTTGTGCTCTGCCCCACTATGGGTTAGTGCACAAGCAGGGCTCTCTTCTCTCTCAAAAACACAGCCATCTTTAAGCACAGCTGTCTTTCTCACTGTTAACTGCTTGCTTTAGCTCCCACTAAAGAAATGAAGGAATCCACACCCTTTAATACCTAGCCAGGGCATTTGGGTCTGTGAAGTACCCCTGCAGCTTCCCCCACTCAGTTCTCTGAGGCAATTATTAGGATTTGGAGACCCTTAACTGTGTACTAAGAGGAGGTGAATGATGCACCTGGTAATAGAAATATGGAGAAGGGATCAGTGGGTTCTTGTGACCCTTTCCTCACTACATCCCACAACAGGAGATCTGCTGGTCACCTCCAACATCACAGCTAGCAGGTATGGAGGGTAATCAGCAAGAAGCCAGGAACCATCTCAGAGGTGACACTCAAAACACGTGGGACTTCCAGTGGTCTCGGTGGACGTTGTTTTGAGTTGCAAATGGGTTTATTAACAACAAGATTCATTGTTTCAGAGTAGTGAATGCACTAGGATATTCACCAAAGATGGAGCTGGAACATCTCATAGAAAGACTTTGGTTCAAACATTCACGGTATCTCAGAAAATTCATCAGGACTTGGGAACTTGCCATATGATAATAATGTCCAGTCAGAATTGTTCTATTATCTGATATTTATGATTTGCAATAATCATTCATGAATAAGCTGAAGACTAAGGATTATTTACAGACACTATTCAGTGAGTAATTCAGAATACCTTTGAGAAAATTACCGTCAAGTTGTGAACACTTCGCTAGTGGTAAACAGCCAAAAATTTATCAAAGAAATTAATTATAAATTATTTATTCAGCTTTAGTCACTGTCTTCTTGTGGAGGGGGAAGAAGAGCTTGTCTGCAGTGCTGTTTGATCTCTCCTTTTTTCATTAGGTCTTTACTGCAGAGGTGGTTGTGTAATTAAGGTAACGGGCATGGGACTATTGAGATTTTTGCAGGACTCTTTTGGAAAGCCCTTGGGCAAATCAATTAGGGCCAGTCCTGTGTGGGACCCTACACCAAATTATTGGCTGGCTGTATAAACCCTCTTCTTTTTCCAGCACTGAATTAGACTCTGAATTGAGGACCCAAGGTCCATGTCACCATATCAAGCTGCCTTGTCTGGTTAGATTGGATGCTCTTTTGGGAGGCCACTGCTGCTATGGCTAATTTGGCATACATCTTGAGTGGCATTTTCATGGCCACCACAGAGATAGATGCTATTGAGGTCCCTGATAAACAGCTCTCCTCTGCTTTAAATCTACCTGCATCCATGCGAAACCAGCATTTGAGCTGTTCTATTTACTGCTGTCCAACTCAAGGCACAGGTGCTGTCCCTGGGCTGTGTGCAAGTACCCGTATCCCAGCAAAATGGGCTCTGGACTCTCACACACCTCTCTTCTCTCTGCCTGCTAATAGATTGAAATGAGATGCAGTAAAAAAACACCAGTAAAAGAAAAAAAGAAAGACATTATGACCATAAACTTTTGCTGAAAATTGCCAGCCTGACAAGGTGAAGTGTTTTGCCCTATGATCTCACCTGAGAACTGTGTCTTATGCAGGACTGGGTGTCCAGGAAGTCCACCTTTTCACTCATATCACCTGCGGGGAACTGCAAAGTTGTTAAAGTACACACGTATCTTGTATTTAAACAAACCTTGTATTCCACTGAACTGCTCTCGCTGGGATCTGCAAGTAAGGACTTTTTAGTCATAGCTCAGTTTTGTTCGGAAAGGAAGGATGGGATTTCCTGCTCACTGGAAACAATGTACATTTACCTAGATCTCCACACAAAAATCCTCAAGAGACCTCTATCCAAACTCAGGCTAAAATGTTACACCACAAGTGCTAGGACCTGAGGCAACTTGGCCAAAGTCTTAAACATGTGCAGACTTCCATGGCAATCAAGGGCAAGGTGAAAATAAAACCCAATGGTACAGATGTTGCCTGAACATCTGAAATAGTCTTCAGTGAATATTCTGTACTCAAAAGCACAGGGTTTTAAGTTTTACGTTGTTGCCACAGAGGAGATGTGTGTTCTAATGCGCACACATTTGTCTTACATGCAGAAAACCCCCGGGTTATCCAGTCCTGTTGTAGACCAGCTACTTGAGAAGCTAGGTGAGAAGGTTGCCTTCCCACCTGCCCCTCTGTGGCACCAAACACAGTTGGGATCCATGGCACTACTATGGCAGGTAGAGTAAATACATATACATCAGAGTAGCTAATAAATCTGCATCAGGATAAAGGATGATGATCTGAGTGTTTTACATCCTGATGATAGCAAAGATGTCTTCAATAAATGAAATTATGAGGAAAATGAAGGATTTTAAGGGGGGGTGCGCTTCATTATTAAAACAGACACATACACACACACCAAAAAAAACCCACCAGCAAACTAATTGGCCTGTTTTGTGACAGGACAGGAACACTCATATTTATGCAGGGAGCATAGCAGTGTACATTTCTGCCTACTCATTAGAGGATATGAAACCTTCATTGACAGAAAGATCCTAATTACAGCATACCCACCTTTGGTTTGGAAACAATTATCTGCTAATGAATGTTAACTAAGGCACACGAATGACTACTGAGCAAAACAGGCTGGGTGAGTGACCAGGATGACAGTGCCGAAATTGCTCTCCCTGTCTTGGCTGGTAACAGAGGATAATTGTGGGGAATGCAAGGGGCACGAATTAGAAAGATGCAATTTCAGCTGTCAGGAAAACATGTTTTAAATATTTACATAGTGGTGGTCAATGCTAGTTTTTGCCACTGAATCAGCAACTTAAGACAACTTGGACTCAATGGCACAATGAAGTTGACTTCAATAGCTAGAGATAGCCACACAAAATCATAACAGAGATGTCAGAGCAGAGGAGAGCCTTAAGAAACACTCACTTCCTTGGAATGATTCCCTCCAGCTCCCTTTTAAATGAGATTTCCTCCCCAAAAAGCATTTCTTATTCAGAATCTACCATTAGTAATATATTTTGGAATATTTAAATGTACATACGCACAGAATCACACAGAATGTGAAGAGTTGGAAGGGACCTCGAAAGCTCATCCAGTCCAATCCCCTGCCAAAGCAGGATCACCTAGACTAGGTCACATAGGAAAATACAGGATACATATATATATATATATATGTGTGTGTGTGTATATATATATATATATATATGTTTCAGAAAGAAGTTTTGCAAAGATACATTAACATTTGCACACACTAAGCAATGCAAAGAGCCCCCACATTCTCCTCTAACTGGTCGTCATGTTTCAGCCATGCAAATATGCTGATAAAGGACCTGATTCTCTAGCCACAATAAGAAACCATTAGACACAGGAAGGAAGCTGCAATCCCAGGGACCTTGGATTGGTTCAGCATTTTGCCTGATTAAAGGTGAGTGTCTCGAAAAGGATGAGTTTCCAGGAGGTTTTCCCTTTAGGTGACGACAGATTTTTTTTGCCATGACTTTCCGCTCCGTAGTGCATCCTGCCTAATACCTTTCAAGCTGTGTGCCAACTCTCTGCCCTTTTTCATCCAATGTCAGTCCCAAGGGGCGGGAAGCGCTTTTGTGAAGCGCCTTTCAGCTCACGGGGAGCTGAGCGGCTGATGTGAGGTTTTGAAAAAGTCTGGAGGCCTGGCCGTAACTACTTATCTCTGTCTAATTTGCAGGAGATCAGCGCACCAGATTGTGGAGGTAGGCTAATTTGTTTCTCGACTAGAAACAGGTGCTTGTTTAGAGCAAAGCCACTGACATAAAATGACTCCTTTTTAGTAGTGTGAGCAATGTGACAACACCGCTCGCCTGTATGTCACTAATAGAGATTGAAACTGGATGGGAATCAAAGCCTGAGCTCCAGTAAATCTAGATGTGATGTCTGGAAACCTTAGGGGAGAATAAGGTTTTCTCAGCTTTTATTCTTAAACATTAAATACAAATGGAAATGTTTCAAGCTTCATTTTTTCTTTGATATATATTCACATCTTTATATGTGTTTCCATGTTGTTTTATAGTACAGCATTCTGTAGCAGCAATTTGCTCTGTGGCATTATTAAATTACACAGGAGAACTCAGCAGTCATTTATATATATTTATAAATTTATATATAAACACACACAAGTATTACAAAATCCAAAGGTTTAGAATTCCATTCACAAATATTTATCTCACTTGGGCAGTTATTCTTGAACTTAAGTTACAACAGAAAACTGTTTTCCCTTTGAAAATAATTTTAAAAGCGCAAACTGGTAAAATGATCACTCAGTAGGGCTACCTTTTCGAATAATTTATTAGAAAACCTCTTAGAGAAGTCATTTGTAAGACATTATCAGCAGATCAGGCGATGGCAACCTGCTACTTAGCGCAGCATGTAAGCAAGGTAATTTTCATTTAATAC
>NW_010196858.1:0-5657 GCF_000695765.1 Mesitornis unicolor
CGGCTCTCAGGCCGCGGACCCCTCGGGCCCGGCAGGAACTGGGAAGTTGAAACCTGAAAACGACACTTGGTGCATAATTACTATAAATGTTAAATTAAATAAATTACACTAATAGTGTGCTCTTCCTCTCAGACACGAGTTCTCGGAGAGAAAAATCCTGTAGAAACTTTCTGTTCCCCACTTTTAAAGTCAACTGACTTCAGCATATCTCCTCAGGTTACCTTCCTGTACCTGTGACAGAAAATACACCAGAACTGCTATAGTAGAATAAATCACGTCGGGATAATTGCTTTATAATTACCGGCTGTGTGGGTATTATTCTGGAAACACATGAAGGGTTTTTTCCAATCAAAAAGTGAAGGGCTGTACAAAGTGCTACTCTGGAACAGAACTGAGATAATTTAAGTACTTTCTCCATATCGATGAGGCTTTAGAAAGGGAAGACTCAGCACAAAGCGGATCGCTCAGAACGCTGGGAAATGCTGGTGACACGGTATTGATTTAAGATGACTGGCAATCTGTCCTGAAAAGATGCTGGCAAATGAAATACTGTAATGGTCAATGCTGTATAAAGACAGGCACTACAGTTCAATTCGTCATCTCCCCGCAATACCATTTTCCAGAGTACTGACAAGACCTCCTGCCAGGCGCTACACTGAAAACTACTTTGGTGTTACACCGTGAAACAAATTAAATCACAGGAGGACCTTACGCTTTCTCCCCCCAAGATCTTGTAAAATCCCTGGCGCTTCCCACACTGTCAGCCTTTCCCTCCTGGAAAAGTCTTCACACCACACACCCCAGGAAAAAGCCATGGTTTTGCCTTTTGGTGTTGCTGAATACCAAACACAACAGCTCCCTAAATGCGCTTCACCCTTCTCTAAAACCCGCTCTCCTCTGTACATGCACACACGGCTGGTCAAGAAGATGGGTTTGGTTTCTGCAAGGAGCGGGCAGCCAGCTTCAGCACACGGCAGAGTCCAGAGCCTCCCAGAAGGACACGGCTCTGCTCCTGCTCCCTCATCTGGAGATTAAAAACATGGGTGAAAAGCGCTGTGCTGCCAGGAATAAAAACACAGAGGGCAGGGTGCGATGGGGGAGCTGGAGATGGGGGCTGCAGAGCGGCCCCAGCAGCCAGGGGTGCGCAGGTGTGGGTTAATCACACTCCCAGTGACGGTGACGGAGCACCCCAGCAGCAGGACGAATCCCCAAAACATCCACCAGCAAAGTTTCGCTCCTTCTCCCCGCCCAGTGACACTTGCAGACAAACCCAGGACACACCAAGTCATCAGTTCTAGACTTCCTGTTTGTCAGCGCTCCTCACTAACAGCATCGTTAGCGCACTCCTCATTAACAGCTTCCTGGGACATGCGCGAGTCACCAGGGCCACCCCTCCATGTTGGGATTACTTGAAAGTACTTAAAATGCACAAGACTCAAATGTAGCTTTAATTTTCTAGTTTCCATCCCAACATGTTCTTGGCAATATTTCTTATTCTGAGGAGTCAAAAGAGGCGCAAGGAGAATACCTTTCACTGCGTTCACGCAGCGTGACCTAACCACTAGTTCACAAGTATTTGTTCAACAAACCATGCGCCACACAAAGCAGAATCAGTCTTTTGGATGCTGCTTCAGTTTCCTCTGAACTAGTAACAACCCCAGACTCACGTTATTTCCACAAGTCCTGCACTCTGAGAAGTGTCTTCTTAAGATGTATGAAACCGAGAGACCGGCAACCTGTGGCTGCAGAGAAACCACAACTCCTGACGGTGGGACAGGGCTGTTAACCACAGTCCCTTGTAATTACACTGTAATTGCTCATTTGGCCCTGCATTTTTTCCTCATTTCTCTCTCCTTCAGTATTTGTAAAGTGCAAAAAATGCACTGGTAAATGTACCATTACACCCTGGTATCACCACGGATCTGTACTCTAATTGCACATTTGGACGAAGCCATGCACAGAATCCCTGTGAGGTACAACGAACAGGTATCCAAACATCAGGAATCATGAGGAGGCGCCCTCGATGTGTTCAGCTACACGCAGCTGACAGCCAGGACGCCCAGCAGCACACGAACCCCAGACACCCGAGCAGGGGGTGCTGTCCCACCGCCCCGCAGGCAGGCGGCGAGCGCTGTCCCTGCCGGGCAGGTCAGGACACAGGCACTGCAAAACTTACCATGGCTCCCAAAGTAAATGAAAAAATACAAATTACTCTGTCTGACCCAGCTGGGTCACAGCAGCTTTGCGTTTTAACCGGCTCCCATCTCCTCACCACTGAAACTGCTGCTCACCACCGCCAGGAACTGTTCACTGCTCAATCCAAACCAAAGCAAACCTGGGTATTGAAAGCACACAAACAGATGGGCTGAAGGAAGCCTGGCTGTGTGTTTTTCATAGCACAGCTCATTGTTTAGATTACAACTGGGGTTCCTAAAGGAGATAAACAGCCTTTGCCTGTGGGCAGTTAGCCCTCAAAATGGTAGGAAGATAATCCTGGCCATGGGAAAAACACCGCAAGAAAACAAAAGTTACCCTGGAAAAAATTCCAATACAATCCCTTTGCTGCTGAAGATGACAGCCAGGGCAAGGAACCAGTGCTGGTAACACCAGGAGGAAATGGCTCTGTACCTTACTCATAGCAGTTGAACAATCACGAGACGATGGCTACGACACGTGTGTGCACGGCACAGCCCGGGCACGCGTGTGGCTCCCGGCGCTCCTGCACGTCCCCAGTGTTGATTAACGGGGGACGCCGCCGTCACACGGGGTCATGCCTCCCTGAAGACCATGGCTCCAGCTCTTCCAATTCTCTTTAAAAACACAACTGCTGCCACCGACCTCACCTTCTTGACCTCGAACTTCTGAAGTCTTGAGAAAAGATATTTTTGAATGCAAAAGGTGGGTCAGTTCAGAACGGGCTGTCCACAGGTACCGACTGGTCAAGACGAAAACGAGCGGCACTGGTTGAGTAAACGGGCAGCAACACCAACAGGAGGGGTAAGGAGCCCAAGGGAATGACCAAATCCGAATGGAAAACTAGGAAAGAACTGAATTATACACAAGGGCTCGCAGGAACTTGAATTTGAGGTGAAAAAGGATGACACGGCAAAAGATACGGCCAAAATAACACTCATGGATGTTTATTTTAGCAGCTGCAGATTTTTAGTCACGGGGGGACAGCCAACCAGGCCAGAAGTTACAATAATAAGGACAGGAAATGAGGTAAAGCTGAACAAAAATTAAGTATAGGAACAGGGAGGAGAGGGTGGATTGGGAAACAAGTTTGTACAAGGTGTTATCAGAAAGTGACTGCACAACGACAGGGTCTGCTTGTGGTTTGTTGTGTTTTTTAAACAAAGCTCGTTCTGGTTTCCCCAGTACGTCTGAATCACATCTCATCAGCTGAGAGACAACAAAAAGATTGCTAACGCTTCCCAGAGAGTAGCTTATGTTTTTTTTCCTAATGCTTCAAGCTGCTACTGAATAAATACAGATTATTATTTCATCTCACATATTCATTCACAAAGAACAGAGTTTAATTTTCAGATTGCAAGGTTAATTTCACTTGCGAAGCAATGGAGCAAACTAAACTGTGTCGCGGCTGTGGGAGGAGGAACGTGCCACGCGAGAGCCAGGAGCGCCCCTCTTCAGGGGATTTTCCTCTTGCACTTTAACATGGAAGAAATTTCCGAGTATTGACCCTAAAGGGCTCTGCACACGAGCACAGCTACTGCACTTGTACACTTGCTGCACCTCTTATTTTTAGTATTTATCTTTTAGTATTTTCTGCAGGTACACACCAAGCGTGGCTGTAACCAGAATTCATCCTGGAAGCCGTATTTCAGCATTGATCCAACCCGCAGCTTATACAGAAAGATAAATATTTCAAAACATTCATGTTGCCTGTGAGCATGTTTCTTTGTTGTTCCTGTACAGCACTTCTTGACATACTGTTCCCTCATGTAAAGCCTTTCTAATACAACAAACACACGGTAAATCAGCCAATATTGCACTTGCCAGATGCGGTGCAATAGAGCTGACTTCAGAGAGCCTGTTCCTGTTCAAGCACAGCTCGTTGTGCAGCTCCAAGTGCTCCTTCGTTAGCGCCAATTAAACCCATGAGATTGCTCGAAGGAGCAGACTGGACCTGGAAGGACAGGGAGCAGCAGCGTGGGCACGGGCAGTCGCCACACACGAGAACACACAGCTCGGGGCCGCTCACGCCAACACGCATGTCTTGGGAACACGGCACAGGGCAACACGGAGCAACGGGCACCGAAGGACAGGGAACACAGCAGTGCACAGCACCAGGGCGCTCACTGAGGAATCCGCAGCAAACACCGGGTTAACCAAGTACTGCAGTCACTGAGAGCTGCGAGAGCCTCTCCAGGCACACACAAACCTCACCACAGCCCCGGGCACCGCTCGCCCTGCAGCTCTGACCTGCAGAGTGCAGGACGCCGCATCCTCGTCCCAAGGATGCCCTAACGTGACACGTGCCAAGGTGGAGGGTGCGGGTGTCAGCCTGGGTTGGGGCACACAAGCAGCCTCCGCTCCTGCCCTGCACCCCATGCCCCCCACAGAGCTGACCCCCACAGCTGCCCCTGCGTCACTTTGTTATGGAGAGCAACAAATACAGTGAGGAAATGGACCCGTCCAGCACAGGAGAGAGACCTGCCCAAAGGAAGGCGATGGGTCTACTGAATAAATGGGAATGGACACATGCTCCAAACACAGCAGTAACACCGATTTCTCAACCCAGTCTTTTGCAGACCCTAACAAACCCCAGGCAAACATTCACTTATGGCAAAGGCAAATGGCAAAAATAGCCTGGATCCCATATTTCACTTTTCTCCAAACATCAGAGCCACAATGCACTGGAGAGCTAACTGCAACAACCCGAAGAGAAATATCTCCTGTTTTGCATTGGAGATCAGGCTGTCAAAGCCCTTACTGTCTCTCTTCAATAATTAATAAATGCGGGGGGAAATGCAGCTTACTGTTAACTCGGAGCTGTGAAAGGGCAATGCTGCACAGCTAAAGGAAACCAAGGAAAAGCACTTACTCATTCCTGAAGGACACCGACTCTGTGGGAAGCCGTTTGCTTGCACCCTTTTTACCTGGAGGAAGAACGTGATTCTGCAGTTTGTTTACTACTTCCTGAAAACGCATTCTGCACAGCTAAAACAGCCAAACAAGGGGTCACACTTAGGAATTTACCAATCCAAATGTCTCTGACGCCGGGCTGCATTCACTAGTCCCATCTTTCATCCTTCACGTATCATACGAACCAAACCCCAAAACAACACAAACAGAAAGCCCCCAAAAGCAACACCACGTTTTATCTTGTTTATAGATTGCAACACTCACTCAGACAGGAGCCTTTTTCATACTTCCCAGCCGCCGAAGCAAAGAAAAGCTATATAAAAACAACCATGGAAACTGAGCAGCAGTGCCCGGAGGAAAATGCAGCATTTCCAAGGCTGATGCCACAAAACGAGGTCAGGTTCTGCTGAGATTTAAATAAAACAGCCAAATACCCAGCGCTGTCCTAGCGATGCTCCACGTCCTCTCACCTTGGCGGGCTCGCAGAAGTCCCTCTCGCAGCAGACGCAGGTACAGCAGCACCACATAAACATCACCGCCCGCCCCCTGGC
>NW_010196859.1:0-7191 GCF_000695765.1 Mesitornis unicolor
CGGTCTGGGATTCTGTGATTCTGTGAAGTCTTTTTCCACATATGCAGAAATCTCATTTTCTTTCCTCAGACTCTGGAATGCTATTCCTTTAGCATTCACCTCTACCTCAACAAAGGAACACTACGCACACTTCCCTCCATGCACACGTTTCAGTCCACAGTCCACACTACAAAAGATGCTACATTTTTGTGCCCCCCAAATGAGATGCTGAGAAACACCACCCAGAAGTGTCTCTGCTGGCTTTTTTTCTGGTGGGAACTCCACTGAGATGTGAACTGCAGAGCCCACTTAAACTTTGCAGCCTTTTCTACTTGCTTAGGTCTGTAGGTCACGGTAAGACTGAGGTAGGCTCCAACTGGAAAAGTGGCATGCTTGGAAGAGGCCATGTATTAGAAGAAATCCTATCTCTTCGCCCATTCCCTCAGCACACATCAAAGCTGAAATCAACCCAACTCTACTGCTCCTTGAAGAATTTGTCACAGTTCAGCACAGCTAGCAAACCCAGCTCGTGAAAAGCCCAGAGCTACATTAACACAGAAATTAAATCCATGCTGTTGGGTTGTCATGTGGAAGGGAGGGTCCCTTTAGGTCAAGGGCAACAGCTGAGCAGGGATGTGGCTGCCTGCACTGTCACTACTGTGCCTTTTGTATGTACATAAAACTTTGGTTTCCAGGGGTTCACAAGCACAAACATCCCCCTGACACCCAAACAAATAATCAGAAATAAATAACTCATGAAGCTGTTGATAATAAAGCCTGGGAATGGCCATTCCTAGAAATGTGCACTACATCACTTCTCCTGACTGCGTGGTGATTCATCGCCATTTCCCTTCTCTCGCCTTTTAGTCTTTCAATTGTCTTTGCTCAGGGATCCCTTAAACACTTTTCGCCTAATTTTAGATACGTTTTTGTTTGAAATGCTAGATCTTGGAAAAAAACCCTTTTCAATAGGAGTATTTCCTAAAAGTAGGTCACTGCAGTAAAGGGGTTAGACAGGCAGCCTTTGCTGACAAGATACTTTGCTTTCTAAAGCACTTAATGCTGCTTTACAAAAAAAGAAAGGAAGAAAAAAAGGAAGAAAAGATACCCATTTGCTGACCTTTGTTTGGTGCCGAGTAAAGTGTCTTTCTGACCAGCTTAAGAGAGAGACATTAAACCAGTGATGTATAGAACTATATTTATACTCTGAATAAATAGACTAAAAATATCTCTTCAAACAGGGTAAGCTGTAATTTTAAATTGTAGCACTTCTAAAGAGCTTTCACTGATATCAGACACTCCCAGGCTCCAAGCGGCATGGCTCTGCATTTTAATCAAATAACTGTGAAACCATTGCCACAAAATTGCAACCAAAATGTTTGTGTAATGTTATGTAGCTACGGAAACAAACTTGGGCTTCTAGAATTACCTTATTAACTGGTTCATAGCAAAGGGCTCATCACAGGATTTTGGCAGAGTTTCATGTTAGGCTGTGCAATTTCTCCTCTCAACCCAAAGATGACTAAACCCCATGTAGATTCAAGAACGGGCAGACATGAAGTGTTTTGGGGGTCTTGTTAACTTTAGACTGATTAAGGACAGAGCAAATTCCTACTTCACCATTAACAGCTGGGACTGGTGAAGCAAAAGTTCTTGAATGCATACAAATACCACACGGTATTTACAGCAGTATTTCTCAATTCTTTTATTAGATAATCTTTCCTTTCAGACCCACTCACTATATTTCAGTTCTAGCTACTTAGAGCATAAGTAAAGATATAGCATTTTGGCTACTATGTATTATGTACCTCAGAAAGCATGATACTGAAGTTATTAGAAGTTTTTAAGAATATGAAATGCATTTAAAATAATCTATTTATGGAGGCTTACTTGTGTTCTTCCTTGCTAAGCTCCTTTTAGACCTTGTCAGGATTACTGATATCTAGTAGTGCTCAGGGATCAGCAGCTCCCTTCAGCCTTTTCCTTCTCCATTACACCCTTAAATATTTGGTGACAAAACACCAAAAATATTTGTGTAGACTTTACTCTGGTGCCTTACAGTCTCTCTAAAACAGGCAATTTAGTGCAGATTATTAATTTATTCGGGGGGGGAGAGGGAAGGCAAGCAAATATTACATGAGATATTAATTTTCTGCTGGGGATAACACAGGGCTGCATTGTAGATGAAAGATGCTCTAAGTACCAGCTAATAGTTACCAAAAGCTAGATATTCTCTAATTCAGCCACACAGGAGATGAGTGTCAATATTATTCTGTTGTATTTTTTTTTCATATTTTTTTAATCTGACACAAAATGTCATCAGTATCTATTGAAATCTTCCTGTATGGAGATGGAGGGCAAAGAAAAACTGAACACTGATGAAAGAATAATTTTTCAGGGTGTTTATTTAATGAACCTGTATCTGAGATGAAGAACATCTAGAGCAGTGGCCGTGGTGGTGCTCCCATGAGTACGTGGGGAAGGGCAGCCAGGTTCCGGCTCTGCCTGGCTGGCTCCCAGCGGGGCTTGTCTTGGCTCAGAGCTGTAGGGTGCCAGCAGCTTTCAATGGTCAGAAACTGCCTCTTGTTACTAAGCTTCTGAGCATGGGTAACTCTTTCTGGTCACAGAGCAAGCTATGAAACACAAAGCAACCCTTAGGCTTATTTTCAGCCCTCTGTTTTCCTTGTCCTTTGGCAGCTGTCTTTTGGTTACTTGCAAAGGATGTTGCTGGTCGAACTCTCTTCACAACCAACTGACCTTATGATACAACTCTGCTAAGTCATCTGCTTTCAGCAGACAGAGGTAGTAAAACACAGAGTCTTACCAGAGACAATCCTTCAGGTAAATGAGGTACCTGAGGATCACTAGGCTCAACTCTCCACTCCGGTCCTCAGAGGACTGTGTTCACGTCATCCCTTCTGCTGCAGCCATAAGCAAATGTCAGAGAAAAAGTTATGCTTATTTCCTGTCTTGAGAGTAGGGAGTAGTACAGAAACTTCTCCTCTTTGTCTCCTGGAAATAGAAATATCAAACAAACATCACAGCAGGCCTCTGGAAAGAAGGGAATACCTGGGGAGCTGTGGAAAAGCAGCTATCTGCAGAAGCTCTGAGGACAGGGGCACAGGAGAAGCCTGTTGCACAGCATCATAAAGGAATACAAGAAACTATCTATTAGCTGGAGCTGTAATGACTGCACTCTGAACTCATGGTGTGGGTATCTGACAGACACTGTAGTACTTGTCTCTTTACACCTGCCAATCCTGCCAAGGAAGGCAGATTTAGGGAGGGCCATGTGTGAATCCAACATGGGGGATCAGGCAAGCCTGGTCGGGGACAGGAACTTGTGACATGTATTCAACACCCAGCGCTACCTGCTCCCAGCCAGGCCAGAGACCCATCAGGAAGGTGGGTGCACTGCGAGGACACTGCTGCTTGTCCACAGGCAGCTGAGAAGTAGTGAGACGTAGTGAGAGCTGAAAGCAAAAGTCAGAGCAGATACAGTAAGACCTGAAATGGCCATCACCCAGCAAGGTTTAATCTCTGTACTCTTCTTTCTAAATCCTTTTCTCATTTCTGCCAGCAGCAAGAATCAACCACAGTCTATGTTTAAATTTGGAAGAAACGACACACTTGCTCTTGGGCGGGAGTCAGAAAAGCTGAAGATGCACGTTGCTCTGAAATCAGCGTAAGAGCTCTCAGCACAGTGCTCATACTAAAGCCCAGCAGTGCTGATAAAGGCCCATCAACTTCAGCGTACTTTGAATATGAATGTACTCTAAATAGAAGTATTTGTCTCCTTCACTTTAGACATGGAAAGTGAAGCAAGTGGGTCATAACCAGAAATAGTGTGAGAAAAAGAAATCGTTCATGATAGTTAGAATAGACTTGTGTTTATGGTCTTCAGAAACTTGTATTGACCAGTCATGAAACTATAGCCCCTAAAAAATGTGTAAGCCTGCCAATTTCATGTGGAAAATATGAAGACCTAAACATTAACATGAAGACTATTTTGCAAAGCTGAAATTAAGCATTAATGCCAAATCAAAGCATTCAAATTCAGTGAATGAGGTTCCCAAAAAGTAAGAGATTGTAGTACAGTCTTTTCTTCTTTTTTCTTTCTTCTTTTTCCTTTTTTTCTGTTTTTTTTTTTGACATAAAGATTGTAGAGGTTGTTGCCTTCTGAATATGGAGTCTAAAATTCAGATCTTCAAGCTTTCTCTGCAGCTATGAGAATGAGAAGCTTATCTTTTAAAATGTGTTGTCTGAGATTCCCACCATAAATCCAGGATTTTAGATGTTAAAGAAAACATAAAAGAATGTCAGGTTTGTGATAAAATCACGAGAGCTGGCAGTGCTGCTTAGGTCTGAGTTTTCTCAGCTTTCCTATGAACACAAATTACAGGATGTTCCTAAGATTTTCCTGGAAAGGAGAACTGTGCCAGAATGCTGAGCCATTTACAATGGTAATATTCAGACTGATTGTTAATTTCAAAATGGGTTGTTAGTCTCAATAAATAAAGTATTTGAAGTCTGAATTTGTGGAAGATTTGAACATCCACAATTGCCATTGACTTCAAACAGGGTTTTGATTGTTGGTGCTTCTGAAAATTACTCAGAACAGCTTTTTTTTTCTTTCTTTCTTTTTTTTTAATAGGTACATCAGAATAACTGTACTGTACCAGACCAGAAGTGTCTATAGTCCATCTCCTATTTCTCACAGCGGTCAATAACCTCACTGAAAGCAGAGAGCAAGGCAGGCATATTTCAGTATTTCAGTGCTGCACTCTTCCAGCCTCCATGAATGAGCAGATCAGGAGCTTTTTGAGCCACAAGCATTACCAAGGCATTTTATGTCCCCTGTTCTTGTACCTGAATCCTTGTAAACTTTAAGTATCTTGTATTATACATTAGGAGAAGAACCTGCTTTGGTGTTTTGAGCAGGCAAAAAGACGGCCTGTCTCTAGAATGCAGATTCACAGGTTCCTCTGTTAGCTCTCCTAGAGTTAGGCACTACAGATCATTTAAGCAGATACTAATTTTTCACACGTGTTGGATTCCCTTTGAAACAAAGGATCGTTAGAGTTGTGACATCTTCTGCATGGTTTTTAAAATCACATCTGTATCTTCAGCAGCCACACTCATCTTCCTTCCCACATCCCTGCTCTCTATTACACTGGCATCTAGAAATGATTACCAGCTGCAAGCACAATATTTACCAAGAAAGAAAAGAACTACATAGCAAATTTTGTAAGAGAAAACCAAATGCAATTCTTTCTTGGACTTACCGAGAAATTCTGGAGACAGATGCCTTAAAGTAAAACTAGGCCATTTTTTATTTATTAAAGAATAAGTTGATGATGCTCTCATCTGTTTCACCAATTAGAAAAACAAAGAAATTTGAGATAAGCAGCAGCTACTCTCCCTAGAGATGTTTGAATATTGTTTGCCAGCCTTACAGCCTCTGACGAGTCCCTTCAGCAAGATTGCTTGTGAATATCCACCATAAACCCAGTCTTTTAGCTGTATTCACCAAACTCTACCAAGACATGAAAATATAGAAAAGACAGCTGATTACAAAATTAACTGCCAGGACACATTTTCTTCTTAAAAACTCCTGTTTCTGAGCAGTTCTATCCTCTAAGGAAAGCATCCTCAAACGGCATTGTCCTCTACGCCTGGCCTAGGGAGTAAATCTTGACTGGAGCCCACAAATGTCTTGGGCAGGAGGAGTTTCCTGTGCTCCTGCAGAAGAGCTGCCCTTCTTCCCATTCCCTCAGGAAGCTGTCACAGCAAGCTGTCATGGTTCACACCGTGGAAAAACGTCCTGAAATGGGCTGGGATGGCTGTGCTGGGGCAGGTTAGCTCCCCAGAGCTGAGTGCATCTCTGTGAAAATTAGCAGATCTCAGTAAAACTACTGAATGGGCCTCGGTAAAACTTAAGTAGTGTTGCTCCCAGGTGATGGAGGGATGGCATCTCCTAGTCCTGTGCTATCAGCTGTCCTCCACTTGAGGCCTTTTTTTCTTGACAGCTTGCTTTTGGTCAAAGGGAAGCTGGAATCATCCAGCATGACTGGTGGGCATAGATTTGCAACACCTCAAATGAAGCAATGATCATCCTTTGAGGCCCCCTATGCACCCAATAGACAAAAGGAGACTGCTCCAAAGAATGCCTCAGAGCAGCAGCCCAAGGTCAGTGATACCATTCCCAATAGCCATGGCTCCTCTCTATTAGAAGCCCACGTTTGACTTCCTCTTAGCAGGAATAAAGCACCGCTAATCCTATTGATTAAAAGTAAGAAGCAATCTTATTGTGGAAACATTAACTGGCTGTGAGCATGGTGCTACTGTAACCCACTACAACCCCCAGACAAGTTACAGCTAGTTCAGGAGAACTTGCTTTAAAAAAACAAGTACAGTCCGTAGGATATAGGCTGAGGAGCCAGGGCTGTACCAGTCCCAGATGGCAAAACAGCAACTGTTGTAATCTTTCAAAATCCTTTTGCAAGGACTAAGGAGACTAATTTCTGTGAGTAGCTTGACTTGCAGTTTTCATCAGTGCCTGTGAATGCAAGGAAGGGGTCTGAGTATTTAGCAGATCCCAGTAGTGTTTTATTCATGACAGAAAGTAAGGGTTAGTAATGTAGACAGACCATACCTTCTAATGTGGTCACTCTGGGACACTTGATCATGTTGTTCTCAGTGTTCCTTTATCATTTTGTTCTAGAGGCTGGACTTACTTTATAAGGAGGTGAGAGAAATTGTTGTTTGCAAGGAAAGCTTGATTGCTTAGTACTGGAACTCAGGAAGGTCATGGATTTGCATTATAAAGATGCAAATTTGTAGCTTCTCTTGGCATTTGTTTACGACAGGATTGTTGCTTCTTCTTTTACGGTTTTGAAACTACAAATTACCTAAGTTATTACCCTTCCTTTATACCTGCCACACTGTGTTTATCTTTTCTGGAAGATCTGACTGAAGAAAATATTCAAAACGACATTACAGAAACACAGAATATCAGGAGTTGGAAAGGACCTTGAAAGCTCATCCCGTCCAAACCCCTTGCCAGAGCAGGATCACCAGAGCAGTCACACAGGAACACGGCCAGGGGGGTTTTGAATGTCTGCAGAGAAGGAGACTCCACAACCTCTCTGGGCAGCCTGAGCCATGCTCTGGCACTCTCGCACTGACAAAGTTTTTCCTCATGTTCAGATT
>NW_010196860.1:0-3609 GCF_000695765.1 Mesitornis unicolor
ATTGGATGGAAAGGACAAATTTGAGGAGAATGATCAGGAAAATGGGTTTGAAAATGTAAATCTGGGGCAGGACCGGGCACTGCTCCTCCCGTCCCGGGCTCCTGCGCTGCCCCCCAGCGCGGTTCCCCCGCAGCCGCTCACGTCCTCACCTCATTTTCCCCCCAGATCCTTGATTTTTGGGGCAGGATTTGGCTTTTGGGCGATGGGGGCGAGTGTTTTCCACCAATTTTCTTCCATTTTTATCCCAACTTGTGCCTTTTTCTCCCCATTTCCAGGCTACCCCTCTCCGCTGGGCGGCTCCGAGCACGCCTCCAGCCCCGTCCCGGCCAACGGCCCCACCTCAGCCCCGCAGATGCCCTCAGGCCCCGGGGGGGTCCCTTTGGACGGTAACGACCCCCAAGCTCTGGGCCAACAGAACCGAGGTCCCACTCCCTTTAACCAGAACCAGTTGCACCAGTTAAGAGCCCAAATCATGGCCTACAAGATGCTGGCCCGGGGCCAGCCGCTCCCCGAGCACCTCCAGATGGCCGTGCAGGGCAAGCGGCCCATGCCGGGCATGCAGCAGCAGATGCCGACGCTACCTCCGCCCTCCGTGTCCGGGACAGGACCAGTGCAAGGACCAGTGCAAGGGCCTGGCCCGGGACCCACACCTCCAAACTACAACAGACCTCACGGTGAGCTCCGTACTGGGACGGACTGGTTTTGTACTGGTGTTTCACCGCAGTTTGGGTTTTCCAGTTCCACGTCTAACAGAGCTCACAGTGAGCCCCTGTACTGGGACGGACTGGTTTCCTACTGGTTTTTGCCCCAGTTTGGGTTTTCTATTTCCACATCTAACAGAGCTCACAGTGAGTCTCCATACTGGGAAGGACTGGTTTGGCACACTTCAACATGGCCCAGTTTCTAACAGACCTCATTGTGAGCCCCTGTATTGGGACAGACTGGTTTTGTACTGGTGTTTCACCCCAGTTTGGGTTTTCCAGTTCCATGTCTGACAGACCTCACAGTGAGCCCCTATACTGGGAGGGACTGGTTTCCTACTGGTGTTTCACCCCAGTTTGGGTTTTCCAGTTCCACGTCTAACAGACCTCATTGTGAGCCCCTGTATTGGGACAGACTGGTTTTGTACTGGTGTTTCACCCCAGTTTGGGTTTTCCATTTCCACGTGTGACACACCTCACGGTGAGCCCTGTACTGGGAGGAACTGGTTTGGCACACTTGGATGTGTCCCAGTTTGGGTTTTCCATTTCCACATTTAACAGACCTCATGGTGAGCCCTGTACTGGAAGGGACTGGTTTCCTACTGGTTTTTGCCCCAGTTTGGGTTTTCCAGTTCCACGTCTGACAGACCTCACTGTGAGCCCCTGTGCTGGGACGGACTGGTTTGGCACACTTGGATGTGTCCCAGTTTGGGTTTTCCATTTCCACATTTAACAGACCTCATGGTGAGCCCTGTACTGGAAGGGACTGGTTTCCTACTGGTTTTTGCCCCAGTTTTGGTTTTCCATTTCCACATCTAACAGACCTCATGGTGAGCGCCGTACTGGGAGGGACTGGTTTTCTTACTGGTGTTTTGTCCCAGTTTGGGTTTTCTATTTCCACATCTGACAGACCTCACTGTGAGCTTCCATACTGGGAGGGACTGGTTTGGCACTGGTTTTTTGCCCCCAGTTTGGGTTTTCCAGTTCCATGTCTGACAGACCTCATGGTGAGCCCCTGTACTGGGAGGGACTGGTTTCCTACTGGGTTTTGCCCTGGTTTGGGTTTTCCAGTTCCACATCTGACAGACCTCATGGTGAGCCCTGTACTGGGACGGACTGGTTTCCTACTGGTGTTTCACCCCAGTTTGGGTTTTCCAGTTTCACGTCTAACAGACCTCACGGTGAGCCCTCATACTGGGAGGAACTGGTTTTCGTACTGGTGTTTCACCCCAGTTTGGGTTTTCCAGTTTCACGTCTAACAGACCTCACGGTGAGCCCTCATACTGGGAGGAACTGGTTTTCGTACTGGTGTTTCACCCCAGTTTGGGTTTTCCAGTTTCACGTCTAACAGACCTCACGGTGAGCCCTCATACTGGGAGGAACTGGTTTTCGTACTGGTGTTTCACCCCAGTTTGGGTTTTCCAGTTTCACGTCTAACAGACCTCACGGTGAGCCCTCATACTGGGAGGAACTGGTTTTCGTACTGGTGTTTCACCCCAGTTTGGGTTTTCCATTTCCACATCTGACAGACCTCACTGTGAGCTTCCATACTGGGAGGGACTGGTTTGGCACTGGTTTTTTGCCCCCAGTTTGGGTTTTCCAGTTCCATGTCTGACAGACCTCATGGTGAGCCCCTGTACTGGGAGGGACTGGTTTGGCACACTTCAACATGGCCCAGTTTCTAACAGACCTCATTGTGAGCACCCCTACTGGGAGGGACTGGTTTCCTACTGGTGTTTCACTTCAGTTTGGGTTTTCCATTTCCACATCTAACAGAGCTCACAGTGAGCCCCTGTACTGGGAGGGACTGGTTTCCTACTGGGTTTTGCCCTGGTTTGGGTTTTCCAGTTCCACATCTGACAGACCTCATGGTGAGCCCTGTACTGGGACGGACTGGTTTCCTACTGGTTTTTGCACCAGTTTGGGTTTTCCAGTTCCACGTCTAACTGACCTCACGGTGAACCCCATACTGGGAGGGACTGGTTTTGTGTCATGGTTTAGGGCATGATGTATGTGGGATGCAACACCTCGTTGGTCAGTTTTAGGTCCAGTTTTGGGTCAGTTTTGCACCCAGTAGGTGCAGATCCAGCCCCCACGTTGAGCCAGTGGCCTTGCCACGTTTCCATCACATCCAAGCGCTATCACTTGGAGAAGGGAATGATGGAAAAACATCCACGTTCAGCCACTTCGAGCTGAAAAGTCCAATCGCTCAATAGAAAACGAGCTCTGCTTACCTCAAACCAGGACATCGGGGGTTTTGGGTCCCGCTGTTGAGTCCTCCAGGCGATTTGGGGGCCGAGGGGGCCAATTTGGGGGTCTAGGTGCTTGACAAGAGACGTGGGAGCTGCTCAGGCTCTCCTGAGCGAGAACTTTGGCTTTGTTTCTGGAAAATATGATCAAAAATCAACGTTTTAATGAGATTTTCTTCTGTTTACCCCCTTTGTGCAGGTATAGGAGGGCCTAACATGCCCCCTCCCGGACCCTCAGGAGTTCCCCCAGGGATGCCTGGGCAGCCCCCGGGCGGCCCCCCCAAGCCCTGGCCGGAAGGTGAGACCCAGGGCAAACCCACCCTAAACCATGGGCTCGTTAAGGGCTGGCGCTTAACGAAGGGGTGGGGGGTAAAGCTGGTGGGAGAAACGTGGAGATTCTGGGTTAAAACCCCATAAGTGTGGGGGGTTTTTTTTGTGAGGCTCCACGGGTGCTTTTGGGGGGGGGTTGTTCAGGGTTTAACATCCCTGTTTGGGCCATTTTGGGGTTGATTTGCCCCCAAAGGAGTTGATTTGTGGGGTTGATTTGCCCACAAAATTGTTTATTGAGTGTTTTTCGTGGCGGTTTTGTGTCCCACAGGCCCCATGGCGAATGCTGCAGCCCCCACCAGCACACCTCAAAAGCTGATCCCCCCCCAACC
>NW_010196861.1:0-515 GCF_000695765.1 Mesitornis unicolor
ATTATATATATTTTGTATAAATAGTATTTTTGATAGTATAGCCTCCTGGCTGAAAGGAGGAAATGCTATCAATCAAAGTGAGTACCAAATGAGTACTTGAAATTGAAGCAGTATTCTAGCTGGATACTTTTGCAATGGCAGGGACATCCATCACTTTCTGTAGACATAGGCAGTATTGCCTCAATGCATATTACATTCTTTCTATAAATTATGCAGAAAATAAGTATGATCAGGATGTTAATACCAGTTATGTTTTCTAGCAACCGTATAATACATACTAAAATGTTAGTCACTAGAATGTATTTTTTAATGAGCAAATCACTAGCTGTGGTACAGCTACATGCAGTGCCATCTCATAACTGATAAATCTCTCAACAGTTGAAGGGTTCCTTTTGGATGATTAGAGATTGTGTGATTTCTCTGATTAGGCTTAGCTGGGTTAGCTAGAGATAAAAATCCATGGCCTATTGGCAGGGATGGGGGGAAGAAGCACAACATTAATGTAATAAGATATA
>NW_010196861.1:526-1766 GCF_000695765.1 Mesitornis unicolor
TTTTACATGTATGTGGTTATGTGTTTGTTAGACTATTTCTTCCCGATTCCAGTAAAATTCTCTTGACAAATAACACACTTGAATGCTTCTTTCTCTTTCTGTATCATACAAGGAAGACATCCCTAAATATGCGTCGTTGTCTTTTTGATAGAATGGTGTGAAGCTTAAGGAATAACTCTAAATAATATTTGTATAAATAAAGTTATATTATATTATGAAAAATATAATATGCTAACAATAATTACATTGAAATCCAAATTATAATTTGTACCTTTAGCAATCCATATCAAATTGGTCAGTATTTTGTCATTGAACAGTATTTTCTGTTATTTCAAGGTAACCTGCAAATTGGTCTGTAAAAAATGAAGTCTTAAAAAGCTTTTTAGACAGTTATTACCAAACTTGCATCTTCTTAACATGTTATCCTGGATCAATACTTTTCATTTTTGTATGCATGGCACTATAATTTTCATGGGGTTACATTTACTGCAAACTGAATACAGAATATTTTAAGGAATATTCAAGAAGGAAGAAACAGAATTCTGTTATGTATCTTAAAGTGTTTTGCTGTTGTTTTATTTTTTTAAAAAATTAGGATTATGGAGTTTTTAAATGTATTTACTTATAAATGCTACAGATAAGTCAGGCAACAAACTTCACCTAAAACATGGAACAAGATAGGCAACAAATAAAGCACAGGTGCAGAAAGATAATGTAACAGTCATAAGTTGCCAAAGACAGAGTCTGCAATGGTAAGTGGTTGTGTTAAACAGTTCAGGGAAGCATTTCAGAAAATTAAGTGAATGCTTATTTGAACAGAAGAGTTTTGATATTTGGAGAGAAAGTGTTGTAAATATTGCATCTCTTAATTCTCATGAAACTATACTGCATCAGCCTTCAAAAATGAAAGAGACCATATGCAAAAAAAATTATATTCAACAATAGAATAAATGCTATTTTGGCCAAGGATTTGAGCAGAAATAATGTGGAAATGGCATAAAGAGAATGTACAGACAGTGTTACGTGGATAAGAGGGATGTAAAATAATTTTAAGGGATAAAAAGACAATGTGAGTAGTTAGGAAAGTGTCTTGGAAAGATGAAATAATCAAAAGTATCAATGTCTCCATTGAAGTTAGAGACAGAAGAGGAAACATAGTCAATTAAGTGATTATTCATATTTGTGGAGTTCTCTAGGAGGAAAGAAAACAGAGGAAGTTAGTGATTTTGTGATTAGTCAG
>NW_010196861.1:1797-22440 GCF_000695765.1 Mesitornis unicolor
GAAATCTGTGTAGTATCATTTCAGAACAGCTTTTTGAAAGAAGTTGAATTGATAGAATTTCTTCATCTCGGTTGCAAAATCCCGTATGTGCTTTCTCTGCAAATTACACCTGTGGATAAGTAGATTTTTCTCTTTCAATCCCAATGTGCTTAATTTAGTTAGAATTTTAGGTAGGTAAGTAAATACATTATTTATGCTGCAAACTGTTAGATCCTGTATATAAAGAGTAGACTGAAAAGTGTCTGTCACAGAACTTGTCAAGATGATCAAAAGGAAAAAAAAAATATTTTTTAAAATTGTTTCTGGGGTTAGTCCAGATAAGATTGATTGTTGATCTGTGGAACTTTTATTTTTAGTGTATTATTCTCCTGACTGTCAAAATTATTTATGCCTAGTTTGACTACCTGCTAGTCTAAGCAACATGCACCTGCATTGTGGCAGTGAAAGAAGAAAATTCATCCGGCTGTACAACTGCAGCAATATATAACTGACATGTTTCAGGGCCTGAATGTCTAGAGAAATTCTAAACAAGATATAAAGGTCACAAAAGCACAGGATCCCTACAGTCATGGGTGCTGTTCTTACATACAAGACATACCAGTATCACCTTTTCAGACACGTGCAGAAACAGCCTAAATGAGTTTGTTTCTATGACTTTGTCCACTGGAGATTACAGTATTCAGGGCAAACCAGGAAGTGCTATTTAAAACAAAAAGAGAACTGCTAGAAGTACAGAAAGTAGTGACACTGATATTTCAGGTTATCTACTTTTTGGCATTAGCTTATAAGATCTTTGCTTTGCCAAAGTGAACTTGGTTGTTTTCTCATGAAGATGAACAGAGAAGCTTATGTATACATTAGCTGCAAATGAAGTACTTGTTTCCTTCCTGATCTTTTACAGTGTAGAAGTAATTTAAACTGGCTTTGAGGTATGAATATACAAATAAGACAGCATTTAAAATTATATTTTATTGGACCTGTACAAAAAAATGAAGTGTATGTGCTTCAGAAATAAAATGATATTTTCATGCAATGGATTTATATCTGTTTCATTTGGTGCAGAGCAAACTGTGAAACACTTCCATAGAGATAGCTGTCACTTCTGAGTATTGTAAAGAGAATTCAGGAAACAAAAGACAAAAGTAGTTCCTAACAAATGGGAGCAAAAAGTCCTGCCTTAAAAAAAAAAATTAAACCAGTATTTTTCTGTTGTTTTAACAGTAAATTGGCAATAGTCTTGCAGTATCGTGTGCAGGGGAAAAAAAAATCAGAGAAAGTAAAATGCTGTATTTCTAGAACTGTCTCTCTCCAACAGCATTCAGTCAAGTTTTCCTTAGCTAAAATAAAATAAAAAAAAATCTCCAGATATTTCAGTAGTCTTATGGTAGTCTTAGATCAGGCTACAGCTCTTTCCTAGCTCCTCAGAGCCTGTGACAGCTGATTTACATGAGGAAGGAATGGTACCTACGACCAGCTCTTCTGTTTTCTCTCTGTTATTCAATTTGCTATCCACAAGAACTCGGCAGTTTTTGCACTTTAAAAAGACCATACTAGAGTCTTTCTTGCTCCTCATTTAAAAAAAATTCTGCAGGAAAGTAAATAAGAGTTAGTTTACACTGCCTCTTTCTGTGTGTTTTAGTACTTTCTCTGAAAGGCATTTTGGTTAACAACAGCAGTCAGGTGCTCTTGTCAGTTAGGCCATGCTTGAAATATCATGTACTTGTTCACCCGTAAGAGCTATGCATTTGAAGAACCAGAAGATGCAGAGCCGGGCAGCACTGCAGAAGCTCCTCATTGTCAGTGGATTTCTGATGACCTCTTCCTAATTAGAGGGAAAAAAAGCCTGCAGGGAAAACTAAAAGCCGCCTCTTACTACGTATTGTAGTCTTGGAGGATATACTAAATTGCAGAAGTTTGAAGGCCAGAGTATGTTTTTAAATTAAAGTGCTTTTGTGCATGGGAGACCCCAGCATTTTGGAAATGACTTAAGCTTGTGTTTAATTTCCATTAACGTTGACAGGATTTGAACATAAATATAAATCTAAGCACATTTAAATTGTGTTATGGTTTAAGGGTTAACAGCCTGAAAAGGAAGGACGGGTGGTGTCTGTAGAACCCTCGGGGGTCAGAGATCAGTACTGTTCCCTCCCCTTGCCGGTCTATAAAAAACAGAGGAGGCCTGAGGTTTTCGAGGGCTTTTCCTGGCTTCCTGGGCTGATGCCTGTCGCATCTCGGGACAGCTGGGCCTACCTCCGCGTGCTCGGCAGCATCCACCACCATCCGCTTCCCGGCACCACTGCAGTCCCTGGTGACGAGTCACAGCAGTCGCAGCGGCCACGAGGCACTGCTCGGACACTTCCACTCGGGACTACTGGGATCGGGTTTTGTATATAGTTAAATATCCTTTGACCCTTATTAATTCCCTTTTCCTTTCCCCTATTGTTTTTCATTAAACTTGTTACAGTCTTAACTTCCAACCTTGTGCAAAGCATCTTTTTCTCTATTCCCTTGTTTTTAATCCTCCCCTGGGAGGGTAGGGGACAGTAGAGAGAAAATCCTGCTCCCTGAGCCTTAAATGGAGACAGTTGTTTTTAACATATGTACATACTCATGTGGTTTGGCCAGCTTGGTCCTTAATCAAAGCAGTGCCTTGTTCCAAGACGTTTATTTTCTAGCAGAAAATAAGAATAAAATGACTCTATTTCTGAGATTAACTGGTTGTAACCATGAACCTTATCTGTCTTTGTCTCAGTTTGTGCTTAGCAGTACTGTGTTCAGGACTTCAATTTTTTTCAGATGCCTTATTGGTTTCCACCTAGATTTTAATAAAAGGGCAATGTTCATCCTGCACATAATTCTTGGAAGGGAGTGGTTTTTTTTCATAACCTTTTAATGATTTCCAATAAGTATTTGTCAGGTAGTTTATTTAATTGATTTAAAGCCCAAGATGAGCATTCTCCTTTAGTAGCTAAATGCAGAGGAGAGTTGGAATGAATGAATTACATATAGAATACATGTGATTAGAGCTTGTCCTGGAATACAAGTGCAAAATGAGAATCTACGCTGAGCTGAACATTCTTCTTACATAGGAAGCCCTTAATTGCACTTCTGCTTCAGGGTGCATAAAGGAGAAATTTTGACATCCAAACCAATATATAGAATTATATATCTAATGAAATATCAGCATGCTATCTCACCAAAAAGGCTACAGTGTTGTAAGTCAAACACTGCCAAATATTTTAGAATTCTTAAATCTTCAACATAAGATTATTGACATAATATTATAAGGGAAATCCAATTCCGAGCTTTTTTCAGTATTCTTCTTTTAATCACATATTTAAACCTAAAATGTTTGTTGTGTTATCCTTTATGTGGTTCTGTTCATAAACTTTCCAAAATTATAAGCAGTGTTTCTTTAACCTTTCATGCAACTGTAGTTTCTGGATCATTTTCAGTATATGAGAGATATTATTTATGAAGACTTAATGATAAAGTCAGTTTTTATTATATATCAATTTTTGGCTATTAATAGGTATGTGAAGTACTGAGGATTCTGAGTTCTGACAGTGCTTGTGCTTAGATACTGTCTGGCTGTTTGCAGACCAGCAAGGGCTTCAGAGTCAGAGATTTAGGCCTTTTTTTTGTCCATATAACACATTATATTTAATGAACACACACACACAAATCACAAACTATATCCACTCTACTTAGTCTATAGTCCTATTAACTCCTAGAAATTTTCTGAGTTATACAGATGGTTGGGCAGCATACAGAGATTGTTTTGTGAAATATAAAATAATTCATAAATCCAGAAGTGGTAGGTTTTGTTTTGAATCTGAACTGAACTAAGAATCATTATTCAGTCTAGAGAGGGAGCACTGCTGTTTCCAGTGTATAACAAGTAAAACTTAAAATCGAGTCATCCTGATTACTTGAGATTATGAAATAATATATAACACAGTTATGAGTGTATGGTTGTTTAGAATGGCATTCAGTCTCAGTTTCATCTTGGGAATTTGTCCTGTTAATTGAGCTGCTTTATATGTAATCTCTGAGGCCTTTTCTTTGTAAAGACATCCTGATGAAACTTGGTTATCTTATTCAGAATCTTTCCATCTGTCTTGAAACCCTGTGCCATGATGCTTGCTTGTGAAAGGATTGAGAAAAAAGTGTATATAGGGAAAAGAAGTACCAGGAAGTCTGAGCTACTTACTGAAAGATGAAGCATGTAACCCAGGGTACACATGATGTGTACAGTGGCATTCAGTTCTCTAAAGCTTTGCCTGTTTAACACTACACAGGAGTGAAAAGCAAAGAGAAACTTCTTACTGTAGTGTGCTGATCTTCCAGCATTAAGATAGACCTGTGTAACCCGTCTAGTCTAGCTGCTTGAGTTTTCTTGCTCTCTTGGAGGTATCTTTATGGAACTCTTTGTTTAGAAATGTTGTGGCCTGTTAGAGACTGTCACAAACATAAGGCATTGATAAACTAAGTAGACAATTCTGGAAAAGGCTAGGAGGTTGGGAATACCTCACAAAGGTTTGAAATAACTGTCCTAACTCATGCTTCACATTGCTTTAAGATTTAGGAATAGAAACTTTCTCTCTGGTTTGACCCTGTCCACTGGCTGTGTATCATGTTAGTATGCTTAAGTAAAAAAACATGAAAGTATATAATAAAGTGAATGCAGGAGAAGGTAGATAACATTCTGGGACCTTTAAAGGACAATGAAGAAGTAGTTTACCAATTTAACAAAATGCTGATTTTTTTTTAATTATTATTTTTTAAGAATTTTTCCCAAAATTAAAATATATTGATTTGTTTCCCTCTGCTTCTTTCTGCCACAATCTCTCTGGAAACATAACGTTTTATGTTTGATGATAAATGACATATCGCATTAGAGCTAAGTGTGATTTGAAATGGCTGAAATATCTAAAAGAATAAAACATTTTATTGGAGACAGGTCATCCTTAATAGCAATGTGATTATAGTGTTCATACTGTTTTTCCTCTTTCAGACAGCATTTCCTCTGCATACTTGGAATCATTCCATCTTCCTTTCCTTGAAGACATAGCAGGTATATAAGCATTAGCCATTATGTCTTCAGGCCCTTGGGCTATGTTTCCTGTTTCCAGTGATGTGAAAAGGTACTTCTGAAAATCCAGTAATCTAAAGTGACAACTCTAAAAAAGCAAATGTAGGCTGAGCTACTACTAAACAAAATAGAGTAGGCATTTAGTTTTTCAAATTGTGTTTAATCCCTAAAGGGCTGTGGAAGCCAGCTTGCAAATATTTTATCTTGAATCTAGGTTAACAGATCTTTTTATTTTTTTTTTAAATTTCACAGAATAGGGTCTGTATGATTAAGATTAGCTCAAAATTTTTGGTTCTCCTACTTTGTTCAGTTACTGTGTAGAAGTTAGATATATCTGAAAGTATATATTATATAATAGTCTTTTATTACTTTTTTCTGTGTAAATAAAAGAAAGTTCAGGATTGGTTTTCTGGGTATAGCACTTACAAGATTAAGGATGGATAGAGGTGGAAAGGGAAGGTCATCTCCAAGATATTTTTAAGAGACAAGTTATACTACATCAATGTGTGCTAGTTCAGTCTGTAGATGTACTTCTCATTAAAGTTAAAAAAAATAATTCACTGGGCTGGGTTTTGTTGTTGGTTTTTTGGGGTGGTTTTTGTCAAGTTTTTTTCTGTTTACTTTTTTCCCCCCAAATCTTCTCAACCATTATTTCTCTTCATGTTCAGTAGATATGGGTAATTATCCTCTGTCTCTTTTACAGAAGTCTTACATATTTGAAAGTTGTAACTTGTTCTCCTCTCTCACATGCTTTTTTGTTATAACCTAGTGGCACCTCTTTGTTCACTTGTGCCAGGATAGTCATTACAATTCCTCTTTTACCCTGACTTCTCCACACTTCTCTTAAGGTGCAGTGTTCAAAAATGGATTTATTGTTTTACCGGGCCATTACCATTATTGTCTGAGTAGAGAAGTTATAGATTATTTTTCTTATGGATCATAATCCTCTTTATGTATCAGGGTTTTTTTTGATCTAGATGAGGCTAGATCATCTATCACATTCAGTGATCTGTTTGCCTAACTAGCATTAAGGCGGCTGACATTTACTGATCTTCCTCTGTCCACAAGGCATAATAATTATTCAATTATAGAAAGAATTTAGAGTGTAATTGGAGTGGAAAATATATTTTTAAATATGAAAATGATTCATTATTCTGAATCTGCTTCAGCCAATTCATGTTCTCTACTAGTAGGTAATTCATTAGGCCAGGTGCTTTAAAAACTTGTAATTTGCAGTGGATAGTATGTGGTCCTTGAGCATGCCTGATTCCCATGCTGAGGTGTTTTTATTTTATCAACAATGATACTGAGTTGCTGGGTTTTCTGAATGTCTTGTCACTGAAAGACATCCCATAACTTAACATAACTAGGTTACCTTGCTCATAGCTACACACTTTGTCCAGTGTCATTCCAGCCCCTTCAGGTGGAATTCACATCACTTCCTACTTAAGAATCATTTATGGATTTCTCCTATTCCTTTGGTCTTCCTGTCTTTCCTGCGCATAATGTTGTCATAATCCAGTTGTATGGGGTACTTTACCAGCTTTCTATCATGCTTATTATATGACTTTAAACTTGAAAACAGAAGACTTCAAGATTTTCTAGGTTTGCTCACTGTGCTTTTTATACTATTGTACATGGCTCTTGGTTACAAACTGAGCTTATTACACAGCTAATAGGATTGCAAACGCTGGCCTTTCTCATTTAAGTTCTTCAATTAATTTTTATAATGACTTTTTCCTGTTTAATGTTGAGATCATAATATCTTGCTCCCAGTGTTAATTGTATTAGCTACCTGCCCTAAATTTAGTTTTAGAAAAAATGCTGCTGAGAGAAGACACTGCATTGTCCAACTTCCTTCATTCTATCTGTAAAAGCATTTTTTCCATTGATTATTGAACAAAAGTTTTTAATCTTGCTCCTATTGCTAATGCTCTTACAGAATTATTTAATCCTAGATGTCTCTGACTTCTCATTTTGTGCCTCAGCTTTGTCCATTTTATCTCTTTCTTTGCCTGCTATTCATTTATACTCATATTTAGCAGTGCAATATATTTTATTTTTTAAACATGTTTGCTTCCCTATGTTTTGAATGAAATGACAGTGATTTAACAGAAGTCTGTTCCTTGCTGCATTTCCTATCCCACTTCTGCACTAGAAAAGACTTTTTATGTCATATACTGTCTTTCAAAAACTGCCTCCTTCTTTGGTCTTCCTGTCTTTCCTGCACATGATATCGTCATAATACAGTCATATGGGGTACTTCACCAGCTTTCTATTATGCTTATTATATGATTTTGAACTTGAAAACAGAAGACTTCAAGATTTTCTAGGTTTGCTCACTGTGCTTTTTATATTATTGTATATGTATCAAAAACATTTTATAGATGACTAATGCAGTACCTTCTTCATCCTTTCTGACTTGCTGTCACCAGTTCTTTTTATCCTTTTTGCCTTTAGACTGGTTTCCAGGTATTTCTTGTTTATACCTAAATTACATATTTATGTTAGCATACCCATATTTCATCTTACTTTAGAATCCTTTTTACTAAGTTAGTAACTGAATCTTCCTTATTTCACTTGAGGTCCCATAAGAAAGAATTCATCTTTATTTAGTAACTTAGTGAAAAATGTTTCCTAAGTTAGGAAGCCAAAGCAGTTCAGGTGTCACCATCAGTCATGCATTTATATTCTGAGTATTATTCTATAGAACTGATGTTTCCTTCCTAATGAGAAGGTTTTCTAAAAGATAATGAATAAAAGGA
This sequence comes from Mesitornis unicolor, assembly GCF_000695765.1. NCBI lineage: Eukaryota > Metazoa > Chordata > Aves > Mesitornithiformes > Mesitornithidae > Mesitornis > Mesitornis unicolor. Next base: position 9,658 of record NW_010196861.1, read on the forward strand.
GCCTGCTAATGAAAAGAGTAAGTGGCTCTTGCAGATGTTGATACTGTGGACAAAACTTGCATACCTTGGCATACATAAGCAATTGTAGCAGACCTCAGCAATTTACATAAATAGAGCTTTCGGGGAGGGAATTTTCCAAATTAACTCTAAAGGCTGTGGAACGGGAACACTGAGGCATGGAGGCTTTGAAGAGGCTGCTGTCTAATTGTAGACCAGAAGAAGGGACACACATGTAGCACCTCTCAGTACTGAGAATGGAAATGGCAGCAGCAGTGCTGCAGCTGTCATCGAGTTGCTCTGTGACATGACTTGCTGACCTCACTGTCTATCAGTTGGTGTTAGACATCTTACCTCACAAATTTCCAGAAAGGTGTAAAACTTTCAACAGTGTGAAACTGACTTTATATAATATTAAGTGTATAGCTGTTTTTTACACACCTGTTTCTTTTCTAGAGCTGGTGTTTTCATTGTGGTTTTAGAGTGGTTTTTTTTTTTCCTTCGCTATCATACAGTTGTCTTTCTTAGAGTTGCATTGAGTAATGTGATGAAACCATTGCAAATTGAAAGGTTTGTTCATAGGTATAGGAAAAATTTACTCTTGAGTTCTTCAATCTTCGCTCATATAACAGTTATTAGAGTTGATATATCTATTTTACTTTATAACTGTTTAAAGGAGAGGGAAGAAATCGTTGCTTGACATTTTCTCTAAGTTTTGCCAATGTGTGTGTATATATATATATATATATATATATATATATTACAGCACTATAGTTCTGTGCTTCTCATAACTTAAGAAAAATCCTCATAGATTCTTTAAATATGGTAATATACACTTCAGATATATATCACATTGTGCTCTGAGTGACACCAGTGACTATCTTCAGCGAGTACACTTCAGTCACTGAAGCAGCTGGCTTTTTGTTGCTGAAAATGAGAACAGATCCTTGACATTCTTATAGGAATATAAATATATGGCTTACATTGACATTAGATTTTTATGCTAGCGTGCCTTTCTCAAAAGGTAGTGTTTGGAAGAGGACTAAAAGAAACACCAGGGATAAAATGAAAATGTCAGGAAGAGAAGGGATAGCTGTCAACATACCAGTGAAAGTCCACATTCAAAATAACTGCTAGAGCAAGTAACTCATAAATGGCATTCGATGGAAGTTGCAAAAGTGAACTGGAGTCATAGGAAAAAAAAACAGTCAATGGGATGTATTACCATTTAATTTATTAACCTTTACAGCCTATAAAGAATCACTTTTACTTCCAGTTTGAAACTGTTTCTCTTTGGACTTTAATGAATGGATGTAGGACCTCAAGTAACCTTTCTCATGTGTTACTCTAAAGACCTAAACTTCTTGTAATTGCTTACTTTACTGTAAAGCAAGCTATAAATGAGAATAAGAAGCTTTGAATGTTAAGCATTGCTTCTTCCCATGCTGACATTAGTGTTCAGTCCATGCATTTTTCTTGACAGTTGCAGCAAATAACGATTGTAAAAGTATGACAGAGATTCAGCCTGACACAATTCTTCCAAAAGTGAAAATCTGGATAGCATTCTGTAAAAGTATCAGGGTAGATTGTATAAAACAGTAATTCTTTAGTTACTAGTTAAGTCATGGTATGCTTTGGATAGAAATGGATATGTTTCCCTAGGAGTTATTTTGATCACGGATGGTCAATAATTCCTATATTGACACTTCCCAGAGTTTTATTGTTTGTTGGTTTGTTTTTGGAAGGTATCTGAGTATATTGTATCTGTATGTGTACTCATATGTGTATATCTTTGTGGATTTATTTCCTAGCCAGCTTTTAGACTATAGTCTTAGTAGAAAATACTAGATTCAGATTTTCCTGATGAGTTTGCAACCAAAGAATGGTAAGGAGAGTATATTACAAATAGTTCTGTGACATTCATGGAATCATAGCATGGTTTTGGTTGCAAGGGACCTTAAAGATTATCTAGTTCCAATCCCCCCTGCCATGGGCAGAGACACCTCCCACTAGACCAGGTTGCTCAAAGCCCTGTCCAACCTGGCCTTGAACACTTCCAGGGAGGGGGCATCCACAACTTCTCTGGGCAACTTATTTGGCATGGTTTAGGGCTGGGCTGGGCACTAAATGCTGGACAGACACTCTCTGTTAACCCCTCTCCCCTTCCCAAGAAGGGGAAGAGAAAGAGAATAAAGGAGAGAGACTTGCAGGTTGGAAAATAAAATGAACAGGCTTAATGCAACAATTATACTAATACTACAGAATAATAACATAAATAGGAAAATAATGAAGTATGTACAAGTATGTAAATATATACATATATAGATATAGATATATAAAAAACCACTATCAAATCCTCCCCTCCATGCCCCCAGTGACTATTATATCACTAGAGCTCTGCAGAGCAGGGCACTGGAAAAATCCCAGACCGGACTCAACAGCAGGGTGCAGGAATTGGATTCAGGAATGCATGGGTCAGGATCGAAGACAGACAAACAAGCAGGGTTCTGCTCAGACTTCGGCCATCACAGAAGAAGAAATAGAAGAGAGCTTGACCCTTAGCTTTATACTGAGTATGATGCATGTGAGATGGAATGATCAGTTTTAGGTCATCTGTCCTGTCCACTCCTCCTTGCAGGTGCGACACCTTACAATACCCCAATATGGCACCCATTTTGGGCCAGTGGCCTTGGTCTCCATAGGCACAAGTATAAGCAAGAGCAATATTTACATACCATACCTAATACTAACTAAAAGCGTCAAGCACTATCATTTGTAGAAGTGAACACTGTCTGCAGAAACATGCTGTTCATTTCAGAAAGTGAAGTCCCTTAGAAGACGCTTAATTGAAAAGTAAAGTCACTAAATAGAAAATTAGTTCTATTTAGCTAAAACTGGAACACTGTTCTAGTGCCTCACCACCCTCACAGTAAAGACTTTCTTCCTAATATCTAATCTAAATCTACCCTCTTTCAGTTTAAAACAGTTATCCCTTGTCCTATCACTAAACTCCCTGATAAAGAGTCCCTCTCCATCTTTCCTATAGGGCCCCTTTAATTACTGGAAGCCTGCTATAAGAAGTCTCTCACTGGAGCCTTCTCCAGGCTAAACAGCATCAGCTCTCTCAACCTGGCCTCATAGGGGAGGTGCTCCAACCCTCTGATCATATTGTGGCCCTCCTCTGGACCTGCTTCAACAGCTTAATGTTCTTCTTGTGTGGGGACCTCAGAGCTGAACACAGTACTCCAGGTGGGATTGCACAAGAGCCAAGTAGAGGGACCTCCCTCGACCTGCTGGTCATGCTTCTTTTGATGTAGCCAGGATACAGTTGGCTTTCTGGGCTGCAAATGTATATTGCTGGATTATGTTGAGGTTCTCATCAATCATCACCTCCAAGTCCTTCTTCTCAGGGCTGCTCTCAATCCATTTTCTGCCCAGCCTGTACTTGTACTTGAACTTGCCCTAACCTATATACAGGACCTTACACTCGACCTTGTTGAACTTTATGCAGTTCTCACTTGCCCCCCTCTCCAGCCTGTCCAAATTCCTCTGGATGGCATCCCTTCCTTCCAGGGTGTCAACCACACCACACAACTTCGTGTCATTGGCAAAGTTGCTGAGGGAGCACTCGATTGCACTGTCTGTCACCAACTAAGATGTTAAACAGCACCAGTACCTATACAGATCCCTGAGGAACATCACTCATGACTGGTGCCCACTTGGACATTAAGTCATTGACCACAGCTTTTTGAGCGTGACCACCCAGCCAATTCTTTATCCACTGAGTGATCCATTTGTCAAATACATATGTCTCCAATTTAGAGAGAAGTATGTTGTGTAGAACACTGTCAAATGCTTTTCACAAACCCAGGTAGATGATATCGGTTGCTTTTCTCTTATTCACTGACACTGTAACCCCATTGTAGAAGGCCACCAAATTTGTCGGGCATGATTTGCCCTTAATGAAGTCATGTTGGCTGTTTCCAGTCGCCTCCTTATTTTCCATGTGTCTAAGGTTAGTATCCATGAGAATCTGCTCCATGATCTTACTGGGCACAGAGGTGAGACTGTCCAGTCTGTAGTTCCCTAGGTATTGTTTTTTTCCCCTTTTCCATAGTTCTTCCCTCTCTCCAAGTGAATTGGAGGAATCTGTTGGTAAAAATGTACAGGTAATCTGTTTTTTGTTATCCTGAAAGATTATCTTTATTTAATAGAGCTTTCTGTGAGAAAAAATATGGATGGATGTTGTGGGTTAACCACAGTAGGCAACTTAACACAACACAGCTGCTCCCTCTCTCCCCTTGCAGTGGGATAGGTGAGAGAAAGGGAAGGATGAAAGTGAGAAAATTCATAAAAATAGCTTAATAGAGAAAGCAAAAGCTGTGCTTACGAGCAAAACAAAATAAGGATTTCATTCACTACTTCTCATCAGCAGGCAGATGTTTAGCCATTTCCAGGAAAGCATTGCTTCGTCACACATTAACAGTTACTTGGGAAGACGAAAGGCTTAACTCCAAATATTCTCCCTTAATCCTTCTTTCCAACTTTTATTGCTGAACGCAATGTACATATGATGTAGGATATCCTTCTGGTCAGTTGAGGTGAGCTGTCCCAGCTGTTTCCCTTCCCAGCTTCTTTGGCACCTCCAGCCTATTCACTGGTGGGTTGGTGTGAGGAGCAGAAAAGGCCTTGACATTGTGTAAGTACTGCTCAGCAACAGCTAGAACATCCCTGTGTTATCAACACTGTTTTGGTCATAAATCCAAAGGAAAGCATTATACTAGCTACTGTGAAGAAAATTAACTTTATCCCAGCCAAAATCAGTAGAATGAGGAAATGAATTGAGATATTCTAGTTTATTATTTTTATGCGTCTAGTGGAATTTTATGGTAAGATTTATTTGCTTTTTACCATCTGAATCAATATTGTAAAGTACTAATTTTGTTACAGAATTTTTTCTCGGTCCAAGCTATTAGTTTATAGTGTCAAGAAGTTCTATGTAAAATATCTTAGTTATGTACCACATATATCCATATATATTTCACGTATGCAGATTAGAAGCAGTTTAAATATGGGAGAGCTATCAAATTCCAGTTGTTCTAAGAATGTCACTTCTGTTCAAGGAAGTTTTCTCTGGTAGCTAGGTGGTATTTAAATCATTATTTTAACAGATGGGATGGAAGTAATTTTATCAATGAGTAGATACTTTGTTTTAATACATTGTTGAATCTTGAATTAGAGATTTTTTATTCTGCAGTCTCTTCATGGTTACAAGATGTATACAAGAGAGATTTCACTTGCTGACCTAGACTTTTGGTAGGTTTACAGAAGAATATTCTGTAAAGAAAAATGTGTGTATATTGCTTATGACAGCATCACTCATTAAGAAATGATATTAAATATTCCATATAATACACAACAAGGTAGGAATAAGCCCCTGCAAAAACACTTTAAAGCATTTTGTGGAAAAAAAATTGCTTTGTAGTATGTAAGCTTTAAAGATCAATAGATAATTAGTCTATTAATTAATAATTAATTTGTTTTCAATTTGAAAGAAGTGTTGTTCTAAAAAACCCTTAAATTATTATCTGTGCATATTCATCTGTGATGAAACATTCATTAGTTCTAAAAAGAAACAAAAAGCAGAGACTAGATAATAATTGACAGGCAAAAAGAATTTGAATAATCTAAATGTCTTGTATGTCTCTTGTACAATTATTATTGTCACATAAAACACAAATAAACAGCACTTTTCACACAGAAGTACAGGTTTTGACTCCAAATTGACTTCTAGATATAATTAAAATACAAACATTTGGTTTCCAATTATAATACTCATTTATTCATCTTAGATTCAAAATACAAAAAGGAGAAAGATAATTGGAAAATTTTATAAATACTGCACACATCATAAAATAATTTATTTATATAAGTAAAACTGCAGAATTCACAGTAAGTCAGGTATACTGACAGAAATCATTGAGTTTTACTGGAATAAATGTAATTCTACATCAGAATCTGTCAGGAAAATAAGTAGTTTTCTACTTAATTATTTTTGTGAAAACACATGATTTTAATTAAAACTATTTGTTGTTTAACAAAAGATGGAATTGGACAAACCTATAACATATGAATCAATTTTTGCTTAACCATGACAGTTACCTTGCTACTGTAATACAGTATCCTTCAGCTGCCTTGCAGCCTATTTTAGCTTTCTTGCTAGCTAAATATTACAACCTATACAGTGTTTGCATTTTGGTTTCTGGCTGTTGTGGGTGCAGTTTGTAGAATCAGTTCAGCAAATTAGCAAGGCTCATTGTCAGTTCAGGTACGGTGTGGACAGGCAATGACACTGCCTAATAAAGGCCCTTGCAGCTTTGCATTTTCATTTCGGGCTAGAGAGAACTGTTAAGGAAAAGGTAATCTCACTGGTTGTGACATAAGGGCCATGGAGGGCTGGTTATTATTGGTTGAATAGTAATGTTATTTGCTACTTTCTGAATGTCCAGTAAAAGGACATCTGTGACTATAGTGATAAAGAAGGGGAAAAAAAACCCCAGCAAACCAGACACCAAAACAACAGAAGAACAAATGAAGCACAGTTGATCAGATGGGAGTTGTCAGAGGAAAAGAATAAAAGTGAGTTTACTTGAAGCAGATTATTGGACAGAATTACAGAAATCATAATAAAATATAAATTCATGACAGATATTTTTCTATCTTCATATAATATCCCCACTAATATATATATTTCTCAATAAGTATCCTTATGTCTGCAAAGTTTATTCATACATACATACAAATAAACAAGTAACTGCATGCAGAACTGGATAACCTTTATCAGCCATCCAACCACTTCTCAGATGACACTTGCGATGAAGTTATTGCTACCTGAAGAGCTCCAATTTTGTAATCCTGATTCCAAAGCCTTTCATGAAATTACAATTATCTTACAGAGTTTAACTGAGGAAGAATTTAGTGTTATGCTGGTTTCTGTCGAAAAACTTATTGTATCTCTACTCCTCCAACATTTTTATGACAGTTGCTGATGTTTTTCAAAAATAATTGCAGATCATTATTTTGCTTATATGACTATTTTATTTCTTTCCTTCAGTCTCAGCTTTTTTGTCCAGAATTAGAATTTTCCCATTCTTTTGCGTGAAAAAGATGACAATTCACCAACAGATGCTAGTTTTAAACTATACACTGATAGACATTGTAGCTGTTATATATTATCTGTCAATTGCCAATTCACTATATTCAGGTGTTCCAGCTTAGAAGTCTGGTTGGCCAAAAACTGTTGTAAGAAGAAAATTTAACAACTTTATCCAAAATAATCCTTACCTAAGTTCTCACCTTTGTATCATTGTTTTATAAATATCAAAAACATACAATAAAAGTAGAAAAATCCTCTTATTGTCTGAATTGTATCTAGTAAAGAAGTTATGTATGAAATTTCTTGAGTTATCTGCAAATGATATTGAAATCTCATTCTTTTTACTGCAGGATGTTACCAAATAAAGTTAATTTACTGTGCAGATAGTGCTCTGTCATCCTGTCACCAAAAAAAACCAAACACAAAATCTTAAAAATGGTAAACCCAATTAAGGTTATATTCTATTACCTACTATCAAACAGTTTAATACAGTCTGTTGGATAATTGTTTCAGAGCAACACTAATGGTCACTGGGGAGAAGGAAGAAAAGAAGACGGACAATCTTTTCTGTCAAAAGTATCATAGCCAACCTATTCAGGCATCCACAAGTTTAGAGTACTTCAGTTTTCAAGTCCCTAAATAGAAAAATGAGATTAGCCTGAATTTCATGAGTAATTGAAGCTTTTTGTGATTGTTACTTGAAAAATTAGGTCTTGCAAGTCTTAAAATATATTTTCAAAATGTATTGACACCTTGGAAATTATTGATGAAAACACTGTTTTATTCAGGATTTTTATGTGATTCCTAGAGATACTAATTGGTGTTGGAAGCAGAAGGCAAGAGCAGCGAGATTGCCAGAATGCAGATCAGCAACAACTATAATATAATATTCTGCCTGGCTTTGATTTTTCTTCCTCTGAGGCCTTCTTGGATGGCATGACTACAGGGCAGCTGTCAATCTCTCTTTTTTTTTTTTCCTACGTTTCATCAACTATGAAAAAGTCTACAGCGTTAAATAATTTCAGTGAGAGGGGCTGTGAGAGATCCTAAGACCTGGTGATCAGAACCATGTTCTGGAGGGGAATGGCCTCAGTTAACATCTCTGCCTGATTAGATGCCTTCTGTACTAAATTTGTGAATGATTTTGGAGTTAATGAAGTCACAGTTTAGGAGAGAAAGTATGCCAAGAGAAGAAACACAAAAAAACCCTATGTTTTAAACAAATCCTCCTTTCTTGTATTAACAATTTTTAAAGTTTGTATTTTACAATTTTTAACCTATGCTTAACACCTAATGAGCTTAATGCCATGATACAGGACAAACAAAATAAAAGAAAATGTAATACCACAATTGTAGGTGAAACTTTTTTTTTTTTTTTTTTTTGGTAAATACACTCTTGGCCATACCAATACATTCAAATCTTAAATTCAAAACCTCACATCCTGTAGACATCTTTAAGGATCTTTCTGTCATCTCTCCTCCTGGCAGTCTGTTCAGACCACCAGACAACATCTCAGATGAGTGCCAAGACCTGGAAATTTCCCAGACATCCTTTTGTTTTCTTCCTTTTACAGTTCTTTTAAAAACAAGTTCATACATAATTACATGGTGTTATTTCAGACCTTCTTAAGTTGAATCACTGTGTCGGTTCACTTTAACTTAAACTGGGAGATCTTTACTTCCCAAATGAAAACAAACCAATATGCACACACACCAATACAGGATAATAATTCCTTTGAAATTGTACCGTGAATTAGAGCTACTATCTTGCTTACTACTTGATCCTTCTTCTTGCAAATGTCATTATTCAGGAATATTTTCATGCTGTATACCATGGATGTTGCTACTTCATTACTTGCTGTGAAATAAGATTTGGGGGTGGGAGAAGAGAATAAGAAATGAAGGGTGCTGATTCTCTACATCTTTATTTCCCCTCACTTTCCACTTTGTCCTGTTTGCTAGTGTGTGCATTGTTCAGCTATTCATTCTTCAGACACTGTGAACCAACCACACTTAGACCTTCAGGATACAACCCCTCATTTACAAATTACAAATGGCTTCTTGAATTTGCCCTATCTCTTACATCTTTTGAAGACAAAAGGTCTGCTCATCCTTACCCACACAGCTTCATTCAATACTTTATCTGACACATAGGTTTCTTCATCTGGGACAGCAAAGCAGATAATTTTTGGTTCCCTGTACATAAGAAGTGTTTACTTTTTCAGTTACTTCAGTTTTCATTAACTTCTTTCTGGAGAACAATGTCTTTTCTGTATATCTTTAGCAGTTCACTATACATTGTATGATTCATTCTCCTGTTATTTATCAGTCCTTGGCATTTATGCTTTAATAGGTTGCCAACTTAATCTTTTCATATGTAGACTCACAAACTATAATGATAGCTAGCACCAACCTTTAAATTAATTTTCTTCATATTTGAAAGTGATATAAGGACACTTCTTGGTCTGTACATGCTCTCTCACATAATGGCATAGATCTGTAAAATCTTGTTAGTTTTCTTACAGACTAAAAAGGTTCCACTTGTTATTTCATTTTCTAGTTGCTCATCAGTCCACACTAAGTTATGTCAATGGTCTACTACTTGAGTTATACAGCTTTAATAATTTCAGTGTATTTATACCTTTTCAGAGCATAGCTTTATCCTAAAGGTAGGAGCTAACAATTTATTTCTTGTCTTCACCACCCCACCTCGCTGAGCAGCTGAATGATTTCACTTGACTAATAGTAAGTCCATTACTATTCACAAACTTGATGACCTCATCAAGCAGGCTTGAAACAGGGCACATAAGCACAGGACATGGAATAGAAGCCCCTCAGAAGAGAATAAATGAAAGACCACTCGATAGTGTACCTTGAGACTTCAAAAGATGCAATTTGCCTCCTTGCCTGTTATATACTTGTTCTGCAGTCTCAAGTGATCACTTTGTCTTTGTCTGAGTATCTTATTCATACAGTCTCGAATAACAGACTAGAATAATAGAATAATATTTTATTATTGTATTCAGTAGAGTAATGGAAAAGATTATATTCCTTCTCTGCATCTTGGATGAAGCAGTAATGAATGCCGTAAAGACTGTTAGTGTTGCTGTATCTGTAATGATCCAAGGATTTACAGAAGAGGTATAATTGTAGTAAAGTCACAATATTTTCCTAGCCTGTCTAGCTGTATTTGGGGAAAAAAACCCCTACATTCTTTCAGACATAGAGGCCTTTTTTTAGATCAGAAATAGAAAAAGTGGACTTAAAGATTAAATAAATCTTGAGGACAATTTCCTTAATTTTAATTAGATAGCTATCAATTACACAATTTCTGTAAAGAAAGAAAAAAATATATAGTTGCTATCAATGAAATAAACTGAATGAGAAGGGTGCTGAAGAGATAAAAGGAGATATTTAGCTCTCAAAGGAAACACAGAGTTAGGTAGTGTATAACCTGCAGACATTTAAGGATTAGAAGGGAAGGGAGTGAGATTATAAAGATCTATAAAACCAGAAACTCATTTCAGTCCATTGTTTTTGGCTTCCAGCTGAGTTTTTAAGTTCTGTTCCAGGTTTACCTTTGAAAGGTGTTTTGTTGGTGTTCCTTGGATATTGGCATTGAAAAATCAGAGATGGAGAGACTGTTTTGAAAAAAAGTCTCCTGTGGCAGCTGGGTGTAGCCCTTCACCAATTACTTGTGCAAGTTCATTCCAGTGCAGGGATTGCTGATTTCCACCCATGTATTTATCAGAAAAGCATACAGCATAGTGTGTGAAATGTGTTCTTGTTGGGAAGAGTTCCTATTCATGTTATCGAGGTGGATATTATAAGTGTTCTTCAGCATATTGGATTTTTTCTCTGAAATAATGATTTTTAAGTATTTGTTTTGTCAAGCTGTGTTCAACATAGATGATGTCTGAATGGGAAAAATAAGCACTTTTTCAGCTTTCACCACAAATTCAGTAATTATCTTCAGACTTTCTCTGTAATAGTCCTATAGTATTACCATTTTCTCAGAAGCTCTGGTCAACATCAAAAACTTAACCATTAAACTACAGCATATAGAAAACCAGTAATCCAACATATACATCTCTGTATAACCACCATGAAAGACACGTCAAAAAAGTTGTAGTATAAAAATATGATCTTAAATACAATCAGATTTGCTCAGAGAATACTTCAGAAATCCACAAGTTTATCTCACTTTTCCAGCTAAGCTTGCTAGTCTAGTAGAAGCTATTGTGTTGGCTTAATCTCTCCTAACTTGAAGACTGAGACAGTAACAGAGACTGTATAAACCATAGATCTACACAGATACTGCAGGAAGCATTCAGAACAGTCTTGATACAAGTGTGGAGCCCATGGTCAGTATATGCATAATTTCACTTATAGGATCAATGTCTATGTTTATGTTCTTATACAGCAGTGCCAGTATACGTATAAAGGATGTTTACCAAGTGTGAAGAGTTCTCTAAGTGTCAGTATAGTTACAGTGCTGGTGAAGTTTTACAATACATAGACGCATTCTGAAGAGAAAATTTCCTTTCTTGCACAGCTTCTAAATGACCCATGTCCATCAGCAGTTTATCATGCCTGTATGCGATGCCTTATTGTAAGGGTAATGTGCCACTTAAGAGCAGATATCTCTTCAACGCTAGCCATGACACATCCTATTCATTACTGAGACATGCAAAAAAGGTGGTTTTTTTAATGATAAGAATTGCAGGTCTTTATAGTTAATCCTGGCATAAAACTGATTTTGAAAAGACTTCAGTTGCAGCCTACTGTGTACTGTTTTAAAGCAAGGACCATTTTGGAAAAAGTAGGATGTGATCTACTAATTAGTTCTTATCAACATGTATACATCGTGCAATTGTGTTGGCGATATCAAATATTATACTGCTTAAAAGGAATACCTGCTGTACAGTACTTTATACTGTTGCAATGCACTGTAGATGGTATAATGTTAGGCACAAAACATTACAGATTATTATACTCTATACATATATGCGGTATTCTTAAGAGTTTTTTCATCATGGCTTAACATCTAAAACAACTTACAGACAAGTTATAAAAGAGACTTTATAATTCTGACTCACTAATGGTGAAGAAATTATAACTATTTTATTCAATGATAGCAAACCAGTGTAATAAATTATATTACCACTTTCTACTTTTTTTTTTCATAATTTCAGTTCATCTTGGCCCAAAAATCTGCAGTTACTCCTTAAAGGGACTTTACTAAGAATAAATTTAAGAATAATACAAAGAGCCATAGCATGACTTTTTAGTATGCTAAAGTAATTATAAAGTAATTAAACACAAGATGAAATGCCAAGCACTTAAAAAAATATATATAGTAAAAAATTTCAAATGCATTACAAATATACTTTCTTGTCATTCAAGATTTACTTTTTTAATGCCGAATATAACATTCATGTGATTTGTGAATAAAAAGTGCATTTTTCAATACTTACACTTTTATTCTGATATATGTGAGAGATGCTTTAACAAACATTCTTAAAATGTGATCCTCTTTTACATTTCAACTGTGAGCTTGGATAAGAAATGGTTGTTTCCATTTCTTCCTGTCTGCTAAGGAAGAATGTAATTCTTCTGCTGTCATCTAA